>NW_027200737.1:0-17465 GCF_038502225.1 Cherax quadricarinatus
CGTTGGTATGGGTCCTGAGCATGGAGGAGAGGGCCTTGGTATGGGTCCTGAGCATGGAGGAGAGGGCCTTGGTATGGGTCCTCAGCATGTAGGAGAGGGCCTTGGTATGGGTCCTCAGCATGTAGGAGAGGGCCTTGGTATGGGTCCTCAGCATGGAGGAGAGGGCCTTGGTATGGGTCCTCAGCATGTAGGAGAGGGCCTTGGTATGGGTCCTCAGCATGGAGGAGAGGGCCTTGGTATGGGTCCTCAGCATGTAGGAGAGGGCCCTGATATGTGTCCTCAGCATGGAGGAGAGGGCCTTGGTATGGGTCCTCAGCATGTAGGAGAGGGCCTTGGTATGGGTCCTCAGCATGGAGGAGAGGGTCCTGGTATGTGTCCTCAGCAGAGAGGAGAGGGCGTTGGTATGGGTCCTCAGAATGGAGGAGAGGGCCCTAAACACAGCAGACATGACCTAAGTTAACAGTGATAATGCACAGAGGTGAAGGGGAACTATGACGTGAAGCAGCAATGGAAATTGCTGCTTCCCGGGAGAGGAGTGAGGGCTGCTATAATTGTGTTTATTACTGATATGAATTTCAGAATAAATATAAATATTTATTACTGATATGAATTTCAGAATAAATATAAACACCGTGGTTACTGTCAGGGAGACTGGAGTGGGAATAACACCACCGTGGCTACTGTCAGGGAGACTGGAGTGGGAATAACACCACCGTGGCTACTGTCAGGGAGACTGGAGTGGGAATAACACCATCGTGGCTACTGTCAGGGAGACTGGAGTGGGAATAACACCACCGTGGCTACTGTCAGGGAGACTGGAGTGGGAATAACACCACCGTGGCTACTGTCAGGGAGACTGGAGTGGGAATAACACCACCGTGCCTACTGTCAGGGACACTGGAGTGGGAATAACACCACCGTGGCTACTGTCAGGGAGACTGGAGTGGGAATAACACCACCGTGCCTACTGTCAGGGAGGCTGGAGTGGGAATAACACCACCGTGCCTACTGTCAGGGAGACTGGAGTGGGAATAACACCACCGTGGCTACTGTCAGGGAGGTTGGAGTGGGAATAACATCACTGTGGCTACTGTCAGGGAGGTTGGAGTGGGAATAACACCATCGTGGCTACTGTCAGGGAGACTGGAGTGGGAATAACACCACCGTGCCTACTGTCAGGGAGACTGGAGTGGGAATAACACCACCGTGGCTACTGTCAGGGATGTTGGAGTGGGAATAACACCACCGTGCCTACTGTCAGGGAGACTGAAGTGGGAATAACACCACTGTGGCTACTGTCAGGGAGGTTGGAGTGGGAATAACACCATCGTGGTTACTGTCAGGGAGACTGGAGTGGGAATAACACCACCGTGGCTACTGTCAGGGAGACTGGAGTGGGAATAACACCACCGTGCCTACTGTCAGGGAGGTTGGAGTGGGAATAACACCACTGTGGCTACTGTCAGGGAGGTTGGAGTGGGAATAACACCATCGTGGCTACTGTCAGGGAGACTGGAGTGGGAATAACACCACCGTGCCTACTGTCAGGGAGACTGGAGTGGGAATAACACCACCGTGGCTACTGTCAGGGAGACTGGAGTGGGAATAACACCATCGTGGCTACTGTCAGGGAGACTGGAGTGGGAATAACACCACCGTGGCTACTGTCAGGGAGACTGGAGTGGGAATAACACCATCGTGGCTACTGTCAGGGAGGCTGGAGTGGGAATAACACCACCGTGGCTACTGTCAGGGAGACTGGAGTGGGAATAACATCACTGTGACTACTGTCAGGGAGGCTGGAGTGGGAATAACACCACCGTGGCTACTGTCAGGGAGACTGGAGTGGGAATAACACCATCGTGGCTACCGTCAGGGAGGCTGGAGTGGGAATAACACCATCGTGGCTACTGTCAGGGAGACTGGAGTGGGAATAACACCACTGTGGCTAGTGTCAGGGAGGCTGGAGTGGGAATATAAATATGAATTATAAATAACAATTAATAATATCATTAGTACAAATATAAAATTATTTGCGACCACTGTCAGCCTCAGAGTTATCTCTGAGTTACCAGACCTTGCCACGTGGAGGCCAGTGGTTCGTCTTTAAGGTCCCCCCCTCGCCTTCCCCTGGTTCATGTGTCCAGGAATCCATCCGTGGGCCCCCGGATGTCTCCCCATCCTCACTTCCCTAAGGTCAGCCTCGCCTCTCTCTCTCTCTCTCTCTCTCTCTCTGCCTTCCAGCCTCAGCCATGTATCCAGGAATCCATCCGTCCGCCGCCGGATGCTTTCCCTTTCTCACTTCCCCAAGGTCAGCCTCACTAACCTGTATTCTTGCTTTCCCCAGGTTCATGTATCCAGGAATCCATCCGTTCGCTCCCAGATGTCTCCCCTTCCTCACGTCCCTAAGGTCAGCCTCAACAACAACCTTCCCCAAGCTCATGTATCCAGGAATTCATCCGTTCGCTCCCGGATGTCTTCCCTTCCCCACTTACCTAAGGTCAGCGAGTTAGGTCAGTGCCTTCCCCGGATCAGTGTCTCCAGGAGTCCACTTGTGTCACCTGAGTAGACTCCTTTCCCCACTTCCCCAAAGTCAGCTGTCTTCATGCCTTCCCCAGGTTCATGTATCCAGGAATCCATGCGTTCGCTCCCGGATGTCTCCCCTTCCCCACTTACCCAAGGTCAGCCTCAACAACACCCTTCCTCAAGTTCATGTATCCAGGAATTCATCCGTTCGCTCCCGGATGTCTCCCCTTCCTCACTTACCTAAGGTCGGCGGTGCCTTTCCCGGATCAGTGTCTCCAGGAGTCCACTTGTGTCACCTCAGATGGACTCCCTTCCCCATTTCTCCAGAGTCAGCGGTTGCCACCCCCAGTGACTTTGCTGGGTGGAGACTAGGTCTTGTCTATTTGGTCTACTGTCGAGACTGTCCAGGTGGGTGGAATTACTGGAGGGGACACACAGTAAACTGTGTCCAGTAATTACATCCACCAAGACAGCCTGGAACAGTAGGTCAACTTTGCGAGACGAAGCTCGCACACTGCTCGGCCACCCAGGAGAGGCTAATTAAGAACAATTTTGGAAATCCTTTTATATTACACAATGAATTTATACTTAGTATTATATTTTCTTGCTTATTTAGTAGTTTAAAAGTATTTGTGAGTGTTTTATTTTATGTAGATGAATGTCCAAGTGTTGAAGAACTTTTCCACCTCCATCAAAACTGTATTAAATATTACAGTTTTCATTTTTATTCATTTATTGGACAAACATACACATATATAAGTATTTTCACATACATTTATACGCCGGATTACGGTATTTTGACGACATTCTTTGTGAAACATGTAAATATATAAAGACGGGACACGTTTGTGACACTAGTGTATTACTGTGTCATGTGTACACATTCTTAAGTATGAATGAATGTAATACTTACGTGTTATTGTGCATGAGTGTCATGTGTACATGTTATTATGAATGGGTGTCATGTGTACATGTTACTGTGTATGAGTCATGTGTACGTGTTATTGTGTATGGGTGTCATGTGTACATGTTACTGTGTATGAGTGTCATGTGTACGTGTTATTGTGTATGAGTGCCAAATTACCATTAAAGGACTGTTATCAGGTTTACCTCGAAGGTTGTTTGGGTTCTGACTGCAGTCCTTGTGGGAAACTGTAACCCCAACTTCTTTACAGTTAATACACTTAAATTTTTGGCTGTCAGGGCCTACTGTGCATTCTCTAGTGGAATGTTTCCCAGCACACTTACCACACCAAGAATGTAGTATTCCACAGTCTACTGCAACATGGCCATAGTGCTGGCATTTGTAACACCTACGTTTAGGGGGTAGGTACACTTCGATGTTTAGGAAACGTAAACCATGCACCCAGATATTCCGGGGGAGGGGCACAGGACCCACCCAACTGGCAATAATTTGGGATTTTCCTTTAAGTCTTTTAGGCTTGATGATATGCTCACTTAGAGTCAGATGGGATGGGTCCATGCAGAGAGGGTACCAAAGATTATGATACTGACCCATTTTTTAAAGTGGTGAGTGTCTGATTGAGGTCGGAGCAGCTTAATATCCCCATAAGGTGTACTAAGTAGATCATTGATCAGCTCTTTATTCTGTTCCACAAACACAAAGTTGTGTGTGTTTTTCCTAAATTGGATCCTTGAGTTAGGATGCTTGTTTACAGCTTCCATTAGCCATGCACACTTAGCAGGCAGCGGGGTGTTGTCAGGGAAGTTCAGCTTAACACATTCTTCCTTTGAAGAAAGACTTCTTGCAGCCTCTGTGCACCAAGGACGTTTAGTATCACATTGTGTACGAGTCAAGTGAGTCTGACTACGTCGACGCTCTAGCCCTTTCTCACTTTTTCTCTTTTGTTTACTTTTAAAGGTCTGGAAGCTATCATCATTTCCATCACCTGCAGAAATAGGTTCCTCTATGACAGTTGCCATGTTTGCCAGTGATGATATCTGGTGTAAGACTCACAACACAAGAATTCCTCGCTTATCTTTCCCTTATAGCTTATGCAAGAGCAAATATTCACTACAAAGTCAGAAGTCCAAAATAGATCACAAGACACAAGTGCTCAAGTTCAATGAACACCTCCAACCATACTCAACCCAGACCACCACCACTCAATACGACACACACCCCACCAAAAACACACTCAGAGACCTCTTGTATGTGTGGTAATAATATGGTACATATAATGATATAATGGATGGTACAGGCGAGGTCTTACACCTTATCACAAATTACAAAGATGAGAGAGATAGAGAGAGAGAGAGAGAGAGAGAGAGAGAGAGAGAGAGAGAGAGAGAGAGAGAGAGAGAGAGAGAGAGAGAGAGAGAAAGTAGGTAATATTGAGCATAAAATTAGAATTCTGACATACATTACATTAAACATGAGGTTCAAATGATAACTTCCACTTGAGATAGTTCAGGCTACTGCCACCTAATGTACCTCACTGAAATAATAATATAGCAGACATCACAATGAACGCTGAAGACAACCTCTTACCCCAACCATAGATTGTAAACAGAATTACTAAAAAAAAAAAAAAACTAGGTAATGTTACAATGACAATGAGATAAATCACTCTGGTTGACTTCCTTGGTCCATCCTGGGTAACTCACACATTACTATGTTATACATGTATGCAAGCATAAGTGTGCAGCTGTAGATAGATGAACCAGTACCTAAACAATCTCACTTACACACGCGTTACTATGTATGACAAGTGTTACCAAGTACACCAAGTGTACACTTCATCACTTAGAATACACTTTTGTTGATGTAAATATAGGTGGTACACCGCTGGTCGTAATAAACACACTCAACTTCTCAAGGTCACACACTAGGCCCGGCTTCTGGAGTTACCAGCGTTTTAATGTGTTTATTATGTGTCAGTGCGTGTCTGCAGTCATTAAATTGGTGTATCAGAAGTTAAACACTACAAACCAGTTGATCAAATAGTCTAAAACAATTTACACAATGTATAACTAGAAGTATAATGATTGCAAATTGTTACTATTACAATTTTAACTAGGCGCTAGACCCACTAGATGAGATGGCAAGGAACATAGATGTTAACAGGCTGACTCTTGCTTAACACAGTTGAAAGGTAACCGAATTACTCAAGTAAGAAAGTATTCATGAAACTGAACATTATGCAGCAGTAAGCTTGTTCACAGTAAAAATACAAAGCATAAGTTACACACTCACACCACAGATGAACACTGCAATTTGAAATATTACTGGGAATTTAGCAGTAAAGTTTCAGTCTGAACGAGAAAATGTATTAGAAAACACAACAATGACACTAGGACAAGCAACTTAATTATGTAACCGTATTTAATAGTTCAGTTACACTGAGCAGAGCATGTATTACACTGATTTATCAAATGTAAGGAGTCGCTACACTGAAGCACACTCTGAGCCTTTTAAAGTCTTAATACAGGCTTACAAATGACAATTAACTGTTGGGGAAAGCAGCACTTAACACTTCTAGCACACGTATGACAGATGAATGTTCACTGTGTACAAGCCAATCACCACTAACTTACTATGTTTGTAAGTGAACCTCTGGCATGTCCCACTCAAAATGTCAGCACTGCAATGCTCGTCAAATTGTTCTCAAGCCACTACAGGAAACACTGGTATGCCAGCAGCACTGCAGAACATAATACACAGACATGCTGGGCCCTAGGACAGCTATAACTGCAGGCTGCCTTAGCTTGTTCTGGCTAGCTTTTAGTGCTGCCCTCAAGCTTGCTTGACTGTGCTCGCCAAGCCCGCGCCAAGCACCCGGACACCTGCTTGCAGCAGGCAGGCAGGCACACAGGAGACACTTGCAAGATGAGCGGAGTGCGGCATGTGGTCTGGCAAAAACCGCCTCTAGACCACAAGCAAGTAGAGGCGAACGGCTGAGTTCCAAATCGAGGAAGGAGAAGGGACAAGGAAGGGATATTCACCTCGCTAGACACAGGCAATATGGTTGTAGTGGCCTGCAGGTCGCAGTGCAATTTTCAAGGTCATTCACTGGGCCCACAGTCGTCTCGAGAGTTACCAACCCTGTACTACTTGTTAACTCCAAACCCGCAGCACTTAACACATCTAGCACACGTGTCTTGGAATGACACAAATTTTCACTACATAAGAACTAGTTCTCACAACACCGAAAGTACGGCTGGAATACTGTAGAACGTTCACAAAGGCATTCTGGGATTCAGAAGAGATGTAGCCTTGGCCTTCACTGGCTGGCTTGGAGCGCTGTTTGGCCTGGATCAGCTAAACTCTCCTTTATCCCATATGTAGATAATGGCGACAAGTTAAGGGATACCGGTGAATAGGAAAGTCGAGGAAGGGACATTCACCTCACTAGACACACGCAGTATGGGTGTAAGTGGCATGCGGGTCTTAGAGTGCCATTTTCAAGGTCACCCAGCAGGCCAGACATTCCTCACTCATTTAAAGCCTACGTAGGTACTGATGGTAGCACAATGTCCTAAGTCAGCGTAATCCACTCATGCAAATAGTTACAACAAATCTGCAGCACTTGCGGAACTCACATATTCGAGTACCAGCGGGGCAGCAAAATACACCTCTACACTGCACGTCATTGATAGAGGCGAACGGCTGAGTTTAAAGGCGGAGAGTTGTAGGTACAGAACAGCAGGGGTAACTGAGCACGCACATTCGCCTTTATTCACATAGTCAATATGGGCGAAAGTCTCAGGCAGATGATGCAGTGCCTCGCTCAAGGTCACAGGCTGAGGCAGACTTCTCAAGAGTTACCAAACACTGCAATATTTGTACAGATTGTTACTCCAACTTGCAAAACTTCTAGCACACCTGTCTTGGAGTGAAAGACGAATTTTCAGTGTGTGGACACCTGGGTTACCAACTCACGTAGGACTGCACACTCGTCGTTATTCCTCAGGTTGGTAAAGCGATGAGTTGTGAGCATTTTGAGAGGCACGAGTAGCAGTGGATTAGCAAAATTCGCCTCTACACTGTATGTTGATAGAGGCGAAAGGCTGAGGTCAAATGAAAGGCAGAGGGGAAGCAGAGGCCTGTGAGGGCCTTTGCAAAAAGGAAGACTATTTCCAGTATTTCACTAGGTATATCCTTAGTCACAGCTCGCACATAAGAGTTCTCACAACACTGAAGCTGTCTTCCAACAGTAGGAGTTTTAATGATGACTTATCAGTCGGGAGAAATGGGTAAGCCTGCGAATTAGTAGGTCCAGATCCCCAGCACACGTCTACTCCCCTCAACCACTCAGCCGAGACGCTGCATGGGGCAGGTACCGGTACAATAGAACCACAGAGAGACTTCTTGAATTTAAGCAGAAGCGTGCGATCGCTCGCCGTGTCATCCGTGACGCTAAAAGCACTTGCTGGCGAGATTATGTCTCCACCACCACCTCTGCTTCCTCTATGAGTGCAGTCTGGAAAAAAGTACGAAAACTGATTGGTAAATATTCTCCTGACCCGGCTCCTGTTCTGCGGGTTGCCGGTGTTGATATAGCAAACCCACTAGATGTTGCCAATGAAATTGGCAATCATCTGGTCCGTATTTCTCAGGGACTCCATCTATGCTCCTCATTTCTTTCCTCAAAGTCTGCCAGAGAGTTAGCACCCTTGGACTTTTCTTCTCTCAGAGAAGAACAGTATAATGTGCCTTTTACACTTCAAGAACTGGAGGCAACACTCTCAGCTTGCCGATCATCGGCAGCTGGGCCCGACGACATTCATATTCGTATGCTACAACATTTACATCAGTCAGCCCTTGCTGTCCTATTACGCCTTTACAATCTTATTTGGTCACAAGGAGTTCTTCCACAGCTGTGGAAATCCGCCATTGTTCTCCCTTTCCGCAAACCAGGCACTACGGGACATGAAACCTCCCACTATCGTCCCATTGCTCTTACCAGTGCAGTTTGCAAAGTGATGGAACGCCTAGTAAATAGACGTTTAGTGTGGTATTTAGAGACACACAACAGTCTCTCCACTCGTCAATATGGCTTTCGTAAGGGACGTTCTACCATAGACCCCTTACTACGCTTGGATACGTATGTTCGTAATGCCTTTGCGAATAACCACTCAGTTATTGCCATATTTTTTGACCTTGAGAAGGCATATGACACAACTTGGAGGTATAATATTTTAGCCCAAGCCCACTCCTTAGGCCTTCGAGGCAATCTACCATCCTTCCTTAAGAACTTTTTAACTGACAGGCATTTCCGTGTTCGGGTTAATAATGTGCTCTTCCCGGACTTTATCCAAGCTGAAGGTGTCCCCCAGGGATGTGTTTTGAGCACAACACTTTTTCTCCTTGCTATTAATGATTTGGCCTCTAGTCTTCCATCAAATATTTGGTCATCACTCTATGTTGATGACTTCGCTATTGCCTGTGCAGGCGCTGACTGTCACCTTATTACAGTTTCTCTCCAGCATGCAGTCGACCGTGTTTCCAATTGGGCCACCACACGTGGGTTTAAATTTTCCAGCACTAAAACCCACCAAATTACTTTCACTAGAGCTCTGTCATCTCCGATCATCCTTTGTATCTCTATGGCTCCCGTATCCCTGAACGTGATACAGTCAAGTTTCTGGGCCTCCTCTTTGATCGTAGGTTATCCTGGAAACCTCACATTACCTCTCTGAAGGCAACTTGCCACAGCCGGCTGAACCTCCTTAAAACCCTTGCTCATCGTCGAACCCTCCTTCGCCTACATTCCACCCTTATCTTATCGAAACTTGATTATGGTGACCAGATCTATTCAGCGGCATCTCCTGCTACTCTCTCTAGCCTTAACCCCATTCATCACCAAGGATTACGTTTATGCCTTGGTGCTTTTCGCTCTTCCCCTGTCGAGAGCCTCTATGCAGAAGCGAACGTTCCATCCTTATCCGATCGCCGTGATGCCCATTGCCTTCGCTACTATGTACGCTCTCATGATCTCCGCAATCCTTCCATTTATAGAATGGTCACTGATATTAGTAGACATTCTTTATTTGTTCGCCCCCCCTGTTTACTCCGTCCCTTCTCTCTTCGCCTTCATTCGCTCTTGTCTTCTCTTCAATTACCACCTTTCTATGTACATGTAGCATCTCACTTTTCCCTACCCCCCTGGGAAGTTCCAGCTGTTCGAGTCTGTTCTTTCTCTCTCCCTTGCTCGAAAGCCCAACTGTCTACGGTCGCTCCCGCTCTCATTTTCTTGACCACTTTCACTCTCCTTCTCATGCCATTGCTGTGTACACAGATGGCTCTAAGTCTTCTGACGGCGTAGGATTCGCAGCAGTGTTTCCGGACAGCGTCGTACAAGGGCATTTACTATCTTCGGCTAGTATTTTTACTGCTGAATTGTATGCCATCCTTACAGTACTTATCCGTATTGCATCTATGCCTGTGTCATCATTTGTGGTTGTCTCAGACTCCCTTAGTGCTTTACAGGCTATACAGAAATTTGATACACCTCACCCCTTAGTCCTCCGTATCCAACTTTGGCTACGCCGCATCTTTACCAAGCACAAAGATGTTGTTTTTTGTTGGGTCCCTGGTCATGTTGACGTACAGGGCAATGAACAGGCAGACACTGCTGCGCGGTCAGCAGTACATGACCTACCAGTTTCATGTAGAGGTATTCCATTTACGGACTATTTTGCTGCAATATCTTCCCAACTTCACACCCGTTGGCAACAACGTTAGTCTACTATGCTCGGCAACAAACTTCAATCTATTAAACCGAGTATAGGTTACTGGCCATCTTCTTATCACCAGTGTCGAGGTTGGGAGACTACTCTCTCCCGTCTTCGCATTGACCATACTCGTCTTACTCATGGATATCTCATGGAGAGGCGCCCTGCTCCTCTCTGTGAGAATTGCCAAGTTCCATTATCAGTCAGCCACATTCTGTTGGACTGCCCACTTTATCAATGAGCACGCAGAATTTACCTCCGTCGTCGTCTTCGCTCTGCTGCTCTCTCTTTACCTTCCCTTCTCGCTGATGGACCCACCTTTCATCCAGACTCTCTCATTGACTTTTTGACAACAACTAACTGACTTCACAAATTCTGATACCTTCAGCCCTTTCTACTTCAATCTCTTGCTGCCCCCTACCCCCGTACTATCCCCTGCCCCGCTGTTTTCTGTAACCTACTGATCATCCCTCCTCCCTTCTGCCATCCAATACCCTCGCTTCCTTCCCTACCCTGCAGCGCTGTATAGCCCTTGTGGCTTAGCGCTTCTTTTTTATTATAATAATAATAATACTCAAAAAACCATTCGCTTCCTGACCACGGTGGAGTGCGGTTGTGCTCGGCACCCCTCTGCTGTTTTCAGGCGAGCTACCTCAGTTCGTCACAACCTTTGAGAAGTGAGGACGTGCGCTGCTCATTTACCAACATGGCGCTGCATAGCTACAGGCGCATCAACACTGTTTGCGTTGAGTTGACCCGTGGGGCTGTCACCGGAGCCACGATGGACTTGTTACTACCGGCGATTATCCGTGATACCTACGGTATCGCAAATGAAGAGATATGTGGTGTAGCACTTAATGGGACGACACGGATCTTCGTTAAAATGGCATCAGCAAATGTTTATGAAGCGGTGGTGGATAAGTATCAAGAGACCATTATAGCCGTCAATTCAGCTGTATCAGTACGTCTTCATGATGTATCACGACACTACACATGGGTTAAAATAAGGAATGTGCCTTTTGAGGCGAATGAATTTGTTATAAAAGATGAACTACGTAATTATGGTACGGTTCATATGGCCTCTGCAGGTCGGTGGGCCGCTGGACCTTATGCTGGAAGTTTGGAGGGAACATATTCAGTCAAAATGACCTTACGCCATCCCATACCGTCCCATATTATGTTGCAAGCATTTCGAACTCAAGTATATGTAACATATGCGGGGCAACGTCGTACGTGTCGGCTGTGTGGGTCGTATGACCACATAGCGGCACAGTGTGGTAAGCGTCGTGGGAATCTCCAAATATCGCAACAGCAACAACCGGAAGAGGTCGAGGAAGTTGAGGGACGAGAACACTCTTATGCTCACCCGTCTCGACAACGGACATCTTGGAGTGAAGAGGTAGAAAAAGCGCAGGAGAATGCTTTGGAGGATGCAAAACAGCGAGAAGAATCACCGTCACTGGACATAAATAAAGTATTTGAAGAGACTCTGCCCACTATGGGGGACGAGGATGTAGCGGCGTCTTTAGTGAAGGCACTGGATGTATTGTTAGACGAGTCCATCGTCAACCGTGTGGAGGATCCAGGTGCAAATTTGGGATCGGTTGAGCATCATGGTGAGGCGACGGATGAAAGCATTGAGTCTGGTGTGTCGCATGGTATGATGGTGAATATAGCAGAAGTGGAGGTGCATCATGATAGTACTAAAGAAATCCCAAAGCAGGTGGAGGGTAGGACACGAAAGCGAACTGCGACCCCATCAGACTCAGACGACGTGCTTACTCCTGCCCAAAGGCCAGGGAAAAAGTCTTGGGCGGATGTACAGAGGAAAGGGAACAGTGAATCCACGAAACAAGAGTTTATCAAGGTGATTCCCAAAAAAGGGGAGAGGGATAGAGGTGTAAAATGTATAAGTGAAAAGTCTATACCTAGAACCAAAGGAAAATCCCATTAATTGACTTTAAGGTTTTGACAATAAATATTAACGGTTTGAGATCTGAGCGGAAGCGAAAGTGGTTTAATGAATTTTTGGTGCGTCTAGATGTGGATGTGGTATTTATCCAAGAACACAATTACAGAATTGGATATGAGTTAGAAATAGATGGTTACGATGTGTATATGGAATATGCGACGAGGTTAAAAGGAGGCGTCGCCATTCTGGTAAAGGAAAATAGCCCGTTTGTAGTACGCCATAGTGAAAGGGGGGAGGGGAGAGTGATTAGGGTGGATGGTTTATGGGGTAGAGTACATATAAGTTTTGTAGGTGTATATGGGCCGGCCGAGGGAGATGTACGACTTAAAACTCATTTTGTACAAGATGTATTAGTATATTATCTACGTAGTTTACCAAATGTAGCGATAATAGGGGGAGACTGGAATTGTGTAATACGACGAAAAGATGTGGAGCCTCGAGGAGCGGGTTGTTGCTTGGGGTTCCTGGGAGATTTATTGACGAGTGTGGGTTTAATGGATGTGTGTGGGGAGGGGTGGCAATGTGGAGCATACTTTCATTAGACGAGATTATGCGGCGAGATTGGATAGAATGTACGTGTCTAGTGCGGTTACAGTGCGGAGAGTGAGTGTGATAAATGTGTTTTTTTCGGATCATAGAGGAGTTGTAATGGATGTAGATATTGAGGGTGTGCCTAGAAGGGGTCCGTCATTTTGGAAATTAAATGTAAAGTTATTGAAGAGAGAGGAAAGTCGTTTGTCTTTTGGGCATATGTGGGAACGCCTTGTGGTTGAAGCACCTGGAGATGTGGCTTTGGTTAATTGGTGGGAAATGATAGCCAAAAAGCGAATTAAGGAATTTTATATTAGTCAGGGAGTGAGATATAATCAGTTACAGTATGGTTTCCAACGATATTTAGAGGGGCAGTTGCGCGACTGCTATGTACAAGCGAATGCTAATTATCCTGTTACAGAAATTGAACGAATTAAGGAGCAACTACGAAATTTACAAAACGAAAGGTTTGATGGGGAAAGGCTTAAGGGTGGAATCGAAGAGGTTTTGTGGGGAGATCGGCCGTCGGCGTGTGTGTTGAGGAATCAACACAGACGTCGCAAAGCAATGGAGTTTTTTTTATATTTTATTTATAACCAATACATTATACATAAATATAAAAATAAAAGGAAACAGTATGGATCTCAATCCTGAAGGTTCGGCCATTGACATAAGAAAACCAAACACATAATAAACTAACACAAATGAATTGCACCTATACTTGCAAGATATATCTGTATAACATACAACAATAACTTACGGCAATAACATAGCTACAAATAAACACAGTAACAGGGTCATGAACTGACAAAAAACATTCAATGACTCAAAACCTAACTTCCATATAAATTTTACATTTAACATGACATATGACAAAGACTCATACAATTGAAAATAATATATACAAGAAAATGTAACAGTTACTTCCAGCCTTCTCATTAATCAATAAACCAAAACCTAACATCATAATCCTACTAGAACATCTACATACTTATCCCTAACATTACAGCTTTACATTACCAAAATACAAATAAACATACAAAGAAAAGAGCTTAGATCTCAAAACCGACTCATTACATTTACAATTAAACCCGTGTACAACAATCTCAGACACAAAAGGAATGCGTCTAAAAAAAAATTACTTCATATGGTAAAGAACGATACCGTTGTATAATGCTATACAAAGTGCATTGAAATGACAATTGAAACAAAGTAACGAAAGGGAACATACAACAAGCATGTGTTGAATACATATAAACCTACACATCACATACACCACAGTACTATCTTTGTATAACACATTTGAGGACAAAAGGAGAATCCAGACATACTTAGATCATGCCTTGTGTCACCTCAAACCATCAAACACACAAATACTGTGAGATGTACCCTCTCACACATAATACACACAATCATGTAGTGTAACAACACTACTTACATATTATATTCAATACCTTCTGAAAAACAATGTGAATAACATATCTTACACAACTACCCAGACCAAACTCACATCACAAAAGAAGCTTATTTATTATATTACCAAACATACCACACACGCTAACATCTATACACATTTCCATACTCAAGAAAACTAGCCCGCCGCAACCCCTTACTTTACACTTAAATCTCTTAAATCCTTCAACCTGAATCTACGATAACCTTCAGTAAATGCTGTCTCCCATCTTCCCCCATAAAGATCCCTATTGCGGCACTTTGTTCTATACATCGTGGCCCCTAACACTCTTATCCTTTCCTCGACTCCCACCTCCCTCATTGCCCAAGATATATATATAAAATCTGTGACCACATACGCAACCGCATTTACCACCTGCTGACTCCCCCCACCTATATCTAAACTTAACACCCGCAACACCTGTAACCCTTCCCCACCCACTAACCTAACTACCCTACTTAGCCAGACCCTCACATCTTCTAAACAAGTACAAAAGTACACAGCGTGAAATATGGTTTCCGGACATCCGCAGGCTTTGCACTCCCCACCCTCCCTTAATCTCCTATTAAATAACACAACCCCAGACGGCAAAATCCCATGTAAAAACCTAAACATAACCTCCCTGACACTTGGTTTTACACGTAGTTGTTGAAGACATTTCCATACAGAACCCCATGCATACATAGGGTATGCCCCCTCAACTGCCGCCACCACAGACCCACCCCCCACCCTCTCAAGAACCTTCAATTTAAGCTGTTTCGGATCCCTTACCTTCAGTAAAACTCGCAACATAGCCTCCCCAAACATTAAATCCCTACCCCTCCACCACCGTTGCATATCCATGCGCAGTCTTTCAAGGCCCCCCCCTCACCCCCTCTCTCACAAACCCCCTTTTCAGAAACACACTCAACATACGCTTCTCAAGAGGTATAAGCCCCAGCCCCCCCTGGCTAGCGGGAAGCGACACCACCCCTCTACTTAGCCAGTCACAACCAGATCCCCATATAAATCTGAATACCCGCAGTTGCAACCGTTGCACCTCACACCGTCGTAACGGATATATTGCCACCACGTGCCATAACTTGCTATACAACAGGACATTCGTGACTATAACCCTTTGATGCAACGATAATTGCTCTGCCCTCAAGCCTCTCAATCTTTTCAAAACTCCATTCACGGTGCACCTCGAATTTGCCTCTTGTGCATCCCTATCATTCCGCATGTACACTATCCCACATATCAACAACTGATCTACCACACGCCACCCACCCTCAACAGTCTCACCATTATGTACGCTATCCCCTAGATCCAAATACTTGGACTTTACTACATTAATTTTCATTCCTGTAGCCTCACCAAAAACGTCTATCACCCTTTCTACCTTATGTAAATCCCTCACATCCCTCACCAAGACAGTCGTATCATCCACGTAACCCACTATACCCACTTCCCGTTCACGTGCAACACCAACCCTCGCTCTCGCTATACTCCACCTAACTGCCCTATAAAAGGGTTCTTGAAGACATGCAAACAAAATTTGCGACAGAGGGCATCCCTGTCGCAAACCCCTTCCCATCTGTATGCTATCACCTAGTCGTCCATTAACCTGTATTCTCATAACTGCACCCAGATACAAAGTTTTTGCCCAAGAAACAATTTCCCTCCCGAAACCCAACCAACGCATAAAACTCCATAATGCATCCCTTTCTACGCTATCATAAGCAGCTCTCCAATCCAGAGCCAAAACACCCCCTCCCCCCTCCCCCCTATGCTCTATAAAACTCCTAATAGCTCCATGCCCTTCATACATTGATCTACCCGGTATGCCATATTGTCCTCTATCAATTACTTTACCTAAAACCTGTTTGATTCTGTTCCCTAATACCCTTGCAAATAACTTATAATCACCGCACATAAGCGATATTGCACGGTAATCTTCTACCGTGGTCTGTCCACCCTTTGGCACTAATACAACAACAGCAGTCCTTTGCTGCTCACCCATTGCCCCATCTTCCTTCATTACATTGAACAATCTGACTAAAAATCTCCTCAATACTTTCCAATTCTTAACATAAAAATCATTCGGCAACCCGTCTACACCCGGTGCCTTACCTAAACTTGCACCTACTATAGCTCTCCAAATTTCCCCTTCCGTAATCTGTCCTTCCAAAGTCTCCCTATCTCTACCATCAAGCTCGCATTGCACATAACCACCCATTTCCCTTAAAGCATCATCTCGTATACCCACATGTTGTGCATATGACCTAAACCATGCATCAATATATCCACTCATACCTTCAGTCGACATCAATACCTGCTCTTCCCTATACCCTCCCATCCCCACTTGAACTGTTAATCCCATCATCTCCGTGGCTGCCCTCCTCTTCTGCTGTCCCCTTAACGCACACGCCGAAGGCCGATCCCCGTAGAGAACCTCCTCCAACCCTCCAGCCACACGTGCACCATCAAATCGATCATTATGCAAACCCTTAATACGTTGCTTTAAATCCTCTATTTCCTCCACAGGGTATCTCGCACCATCACCCACATAACAATTGCGTAGCTGTCCTTCTAAATACCCCTGTAGCCCATATAAAAGTTGATTACTTTCCCTCCCAAGCCGAACATAGTAATCCCGAATACGTTTCTTAGCCACCACATCCCACCACCTAACCAAGTCTCTATCCCCAGGAGCCCCTGCTAACAAACCCTCCCAAAAACACTCAAAAGATTTCCTATTCTCCTCCCCTTTTAACAATTTAACATTCAATTTCCAATAACTACAACCCCTCTTAGGTAAACCCTCCCACCCTGCGTCCACAAGAACTCCTCTATGATCAGAAAACACCACATCTAAAACACGCACACTATTAACTACGATGGTGCGTGACACGTACACTCTATCAAGTCGCGCCGCATATCCACGACGTACAAAAGTATGCTCAACCTCTCCCCCCCCCACCACGTCCTTTAATCCCACCCCTGACATTAAATCTCCCAATACCCCTGAAAAGTACCCACTTCCCCGAGGTTCTACATCCTTACGCCGGATCACGCAATTCCAATCCCCGCCTACAATAGCTACTTCAGGGAGTGACCTCAAATAATAAATTAACACCTCTTTCACAAAGGTTGCTTTTACACGCCCATCATTCTCAGCTGGACCATACACACACACAAAAGCCACCTTCACCCGTCCCCATAGCCCTTCCACCCTTATTATCCTCCCCTCCCCCCCTTCACTACGTCTCACAACAAACGGGCTAGTCTCCCTGATCATGATGG
>NW_027200738.1:0-12500 GCF_038502225.1 Cherax quadricarinatus
ATACATGCTGCTCAAAGAACGTTTATCCCATATAAAGAAATTAGATCAAATAGAAATGACCCAAAATGGATGAATAATAGGCTCAAATATCTACTAGGGCATAAGAAAGGAATTTATAGGCGTATCAAAAGAGGTGAGGGTCATCTTATGAATCAGTATATTGACATTAAGAGGGACATTAAAAAGGGGATAAGAAAAGCTAAAAGGGACTATGAAATTAAAGTTGCTAGGGATTCTAAAACTAACCCAAAAAGTTTTTTCCAGGTCTATAGAACAAAAATTAGAGATAAGATAGGTCCCCTTAAAAATAACTATGGGCACCTTACTGACAAAGAGAATGAAATGTGCTCGATTTTTAATAATTATTTTCTCTCAGTTTTTACACAGGAAGACACTAACAATATTCCAGTAATTAATTTTTATAGTGGGCTAGAAGAAGATAAATTATGTAACATCACAGTCACTAGTGAGATGGTTGTGAGGCAGATAGACAGACTGAACACATATGCAACAGTTAGGCATCTTTATTTCGAAACGTTTCGCCTACACAGTAGGCTTCTTCAGTCGAGTACAGAAAAGTTGATAGAAGCAGAAAATACTTGAAGACGATGTAATCATATTGTTTCAGACTATGGAACAATGCTCTTCTCCAGACTGAGGGACTGACCACCTCAAAACTTTAAGGGTGATGGACTGATTACATCGTCTTCAAGTATTTTCTGCTTCTATCAACTTTTCTGTACTCGACTGAAGAAGCCTACTGTGTAGGCGAAACGTTTCGAAATAAAGATACCTAACTGTTGCATATGTGTCTTACCTAACAACCTGTCGGTATTTTATACCATTTTAATGTTCAAACAGGTGTAGTGTCTGATATGTGGAAGATGGCTAATGTAATTCCTATTTTTAAAACAGGGGACAAGTCGTTACCGTCAAATTACCGCCCAATAAGCCTGACCTCAATTGTAGGCAAATTACTAGAGTCAATTATAGCTGAAATTAAGACACTTGTGCAACATCTGGTTATCTTTATTGTAGACGTTTCGCCATCCAGTGGCTTTATCAATACAGATTCTAGGACATAATTTGAAGACAGAAGAACTATATACAAAAGGTGAGGTAATCAGTCCCTCAGCCTTGGAGGTGGTGTATAGAGCACCGTGGTTGTAGAGATTCTGAAGCACAGAACGAACGAACGAACGAAAGTTCAGGTAAGATCCCAAATGGGATGAGAGGGGAAGACGGGACAGACGAAGAATAGTGCTGGAGAGGAGTGTTCTTAGTCGTAAAAATAGAGCCAGGGCTTAACCCAGCAGCGAAGGCGATCGTGGGACAGATATTGATTAGAGAAATTCAGGCTCTTCTGTTGGGGCTTCGGTGGGTTGAGCGAGGAGGACGGAACAGGCGATGATTAGAGCTGGAGAGGAGTGTAGAACTGAGCCCTGTCTTAACCCAAAAGCTAAGGCGAACATGGGTCAGAGAATGGTACCTGTCAGAGAAGGTACCTGTCAGAGAATCCAAGGTTATTTGTAAATAGGGTTAGGAGCAGGATCATACAAGGAGTAGAAAAGGTTGTGTTGGTTTGTGGGTCTGCGAATGTCTTCGTCAAGGAGAGAGGTCCAGTAGTCATGTCGTGTCTCAAGTTTGTCTATCTGTCTGTCACTGAGCGTCTTCCAGTACAGATTCAGCGCAGGGATGTCTAATTGGGCATGGAGAGACTCGCTTGTGGCGAAGTCCTCCCATCTGACATCAAGCACCCAGCGCAGCGCCTTGTTCTGGACACGCTGCAGTTTAAGTAAGTTTGTTTTAGCTGCAAGAGAGAGGGCTAGAGGAGAGTAAGTTATCAGAGGACGTATTAGGGATTTGTAGAGGTGTAGTTTGGTGCGTTGAGAGGCATGTTTCAGCTTGTAGAGGCCCGCAAGGGCCTTACTAGCTATTGCATGCCTTGAGTGAATGTGTCCGTGTAAGCGAAGAAGGTAGTCAAGATTAACGCCAAGGACAGTGACAGATTGTGTGATGGGGATGTAAGTGCGGGTGTCAGCTGTTCTGAGCTCGACAGGTAATGGAGGATCACGTTTCCTGTAGTTAAAATATGTAATGCTGGATTTAGCTGCATTGGTTTTGATCCTCCATTTTTGTTCCCAGATGGCTATCCTGTCGACCTCATTTTGTGTTTTGTGTGTGAGTGTATCTATATTGGCATGAGTGATAAGTTGTGTAATGTCGTCTGCATAGGCTAGTGTGATGGAGTTGTGGTATACAGGTGTTGGAATGTCGTTAGTGTATAAAATGTAGAGGGTAGGGGAGAGGACAGATCCCTGGGGTACTCCAGCATTTAGTGTGAAGTAGTCAGAGTAACAGCCTTGGAATTTGATTCTCATGGTACGGCCGTCTAGGAAGTTGCAGAGGAGTTTACGAGTAGTGAGAGGCAGGTTAAAGTTAGTGCAGAGTTTGTACTTGAGCCCTTCGTGCCAGACAGTGTCAAAAGCTTTTTCAACGTCTTTTGCAACCAGGGCTGTCCTGTTTCTTTGTTTTGTGTTTATGTGGATGTAGTTGAGAATGATGTTAATGGCATCCTGTGTGGATCTGTGTGTTCTGAAGCCAAACTGGCCATCAGAAAGTAGAGAGTTGTGTTCCAGGTATCTGCGAAGGCGATGGTTGATGAGTTTTTCAAAGAGTTTTCCTAAAGTTTCGAGGAGGCTGATAGGGCGATAGTTTCTAGGATCAGAGTGGTCTTTATTGGGTTTAGGAAGGAGGATAGCAGTAGCAGCTTTGAAGAGGGAAGGGAAGTATCCAGAGGCAAGGGAGGCATTGAGGAGGTTTGTGTAGGCAGTAATGATAGAGTCAGGAAGGTGTTTTAGGATAATATGGTTTAGGCCAGAGGCACCAGGAGCCTTGGGAGGAAGGTGTCTGAGGAGAGTTTTAATGTCTGTGTTGGTGAAAGGAGTGTCGAGTTCTTGGGAGGAGGTAAGAGAGTCCAGATGGATGTGGCTGTCTGGTGTTGTTTCTTGTGTGTGTGCAGTGTTCCAGTGTTCTATGTTCTGAATGTGTTGAATAACGTTAGGGTGAGGTGGGTGAGGGTGGAAGATGTTCTCCCAGATGTGTTTGAAGATGTTAGTAGCAGCCTGCGGGTCTGAGATGTGTGTGTTGTTGTGGGTGATGTGTTTGAATTTGTTGGTGGGAGTTGTGCCTCTGATTTTTTTGATAAAGTTCCAGAAGGCTTTAGTGTTTTTAATACGCTGTTTGTCTGCTTGTTGTATGAGTTGTGACCAGTGATTGTTGTGGTCTTGGTCTAGGCTGTGTAAAATGTTGTTTCTAAGGTAAGTGAGATCTAATCGGACTTGATTAAATCTGTGTGTGTTGTAGAGGAAGCGGTTGTGGTAGCAGATAATTAGTCTTCTTGTTCTGAGTGACGGTTTGAAGGAATAACGAGTGGTGTGAGTTTTCTTTGGTATTGCAGTTGGCTGCTTGTGTAATGGTGTCCTGGATGAGATCAAGTTGAGTATCGATGTCAGAGATAGGTTTGTTGTTGTAGTCATAGGTGAGGTTAATATTGTCTATGTGTTGTTTGAAAGCATCCCAGTCAGCGTTCTTGTAGGAGAAGGAAGGTGTGGTTGGAATGAGGATAGGGTTGGAGGAGATGTGTAAGATGACTGGGATGTGATCAGAGCCTGTAATAGGGCCAGGTGAGATGTAGTGTTGAAATAGAGAGCTGGCTCGGTTTGCCAGAATGATGTCTGGTTTGCCTTGGCCCGTGTGGTTGTAGAAGGTGTTGAAGTCTGGGCCGAGATGAATTAGGTGTTTATGGTTTGTGAAGTTGAGTAATTGGTGACCAAGTTGGTTGTTACTGGTGTGATGAAAGGCGGTGTGTTTGGCATTCATGTCAGCTAGTAGGTATGTTAATGTGTTGGTGTAGTTGAAGACTAAGGAGAGGTCGCGTATGTTGAGAATAGTGTTTGGGCGAGCATAGGTGGTGAAAAAAATAAAGGGGCCAAGGTGGGTGTGTATTCTGACTGCAAGACAGTGTTGATGAATAAAAGGGATTGGGAGAAATTCATGTTTTATGTTGGATTTGAGTGCAGTATAACCATAATGGCGGATACGTTGAGGGGCTTTGAGGCAGGTACTGTTTAGCAAAACAAGTGTAGCAGACGAGGGCATAGTCACTGGTAGGCGGGATTCCCCAGTGGAAGTAGGTCCTTCCCAAAGAGATGGGTTAGTTGTAGTAGTAGTTGTCGTAGTCGTGAAGGTTATGTACATGTCCTCAGAATCAAGATTCCATGATGTTGCAGTGTCTGACAAGTTGTGCACATGGAACTTGGGAAGGACAACTACTACTACAACTATCTCTTTCCTACTTCCACTGGGAATCCCGCCTACCAGTGACTATGCCCTCGTCTGCTACACCTGACGTTACTATATAAGCGCCAGGCTCCTTGCTTCTGCTTCAGAATCTCCACGACTATGGTGCTCTTCGCACCTATTCCAAGGTTGAGGGACTGATTACCTCATCTTCTGTACATAGTTCTACTGTCTTCAAGTTATGTCCTAGAATTTGTATTGATAAAGCCACTGGATGGCGAAACGTCTACAATAAAGATACCCAGATGTTGCACCTGTGTCTTACTGGATGCGGGTTTTAATCTCGAGTTTACATACGAGAAGAAATATTTTGGATTTCTTTCAATTAATTGCTTTTAGCTCCCCCAGTTTCTCCTAAACAGTATTATTCATCCAAGTTCATTATCTTCTATTTCTTTAGCCAGTGCTTCCTTCCGAACTCATAGTCTAGCACCCTTAAGAAGCTCTGTGATTTTTTGCTTTCGCTTGTGCAGGAAGCGCCTCTCTCTTTGTGGTTTGCATCTTCTCTCCTTTTTCTTTAGTGGTATGTGTCTTGAGCATACTTTTAATGCCACAAAGTTAATCCTTTCCAGACACTGGTTCTCACAGGAATCATCAGTTTTCACAGGACTCAATCCTGTTGTGGCAGTGACTTCAGGTACGTGGGGTCTCCTCCATTACTGGATTAACCTCTACTGCCAGCAGCTTTAATGCAATAAAATCCACACTAAAATGTAAGATTCATTACAAATAACGAAAAAGATTAATAGATATACGAAAGATGAAAGAAAGAGGAGAAGAATACACCAAAATTATTCATTACGAGAGGAAAAGGTTCAACACGACGATGCAAAATATTAGTTATGCAGCACGGGGGAGTTATAAGTACATTAAAAGATATAACTGGAAGAGTGTAGACAGGACAAGACTTTCAGTAACAGAGGATTAAACGCACCAGTAAAAACTGTTGCATAAGAATGTAACTTCCCAAATTAAAAATAATATAAATTCTGAAAATTCTAGCTGCGTGTGAGAGAGGCCTCCCACAAGTTATCCTGTGAGTTTAAAGTCTGATTAATAATTAGCCCCGAGGGGTAATTAATCTAGCCTTTTCAACATCCAAAGTTCTCTCTCTCGGCGAGTTGATGCAACGATTCTAATTACCTTTTGTTCTTGATGATTAATTACTTTTTGAACCAGGGAGAGAGAACTCTGTAGTTTTGTGATCAAACAGCTCATGGCTTTGCTCTCTCTCTCTCTCTCTCTCTCTCTCTCTCTCTCTCTCTCTCTCTCTCTCTCTCTCTCTCTCTCTCTCTCTCTCTCTCTCTCTCTCTCTCACTTTCTCCCCATCATTCAGAAACACACACACACACACACAACTAAATTACGAACTAATACCTTTGACAGACATTTTAAAAGTTCTGGAGGAACTTATTAATCAGTTCTGGTCTACCAGAGAAGAGCAGAACTGATTTAGGGATGGGAAACTATATCTTACGAACTTGCTGGAGCTCCACGACACACTCAGAGAAACAAAAGAGTACGGGTTGCCTGCATCTTCTCAAACTGGTTTAGAAAGACACGTTAGCAAACACTAGTGTTTGCTTACGTGTCTTTCTAAACCAACTTGTTGGTATTTATTACCAAGGTTTATACCATCTTAAACTACAAGAATGAATCTGATAACATCGCACCAGAAAAATTTCCTGAAAAAATTGACACAGATCAATGAGACACTTAAGTAGCACTTTTGTATCTTATTGTGGAAAGTGCTGCATAAGTGTTGCATTTTTCTAACTGTCGGTTTTTCTAAATTATCTGTATAATAATACGTGAAACTTTAAGATGAGGCAGGGATAAAGTAAGGTGGTCGAGTGGATCAGGAAGTACCTGATATACACAAGACGGAGAATAACAATAAGGACTGTGACATCAGGCTGGAATAATAATAAATGGAATCCGGAAAGGATCAGCATGAGAATCACAACTGTTCCTACTACAGTATATGTCAACAACCTAACAGAAGGAAGCGAGTCTTACGTTTCATTGTTTGTTGAGGATGTAGTTCTGAACAGGAGAGAACAAAAGATACAATACAGCGACTGAAACAATACACAAATAACCCGCACATAGGAGAGAAGCTGATGACAACGTTTCGGTTCGACTTGAACCATTAACTAGTTACCATTAACTAGGCCCTGGTCATGGACCGGGCAGCGGGGGCGTTGATCCCCGGAATAACCTCCAGGTAGACATTAGCGTCGTCATAAGCTTCTCTCCTAGGTACGGGTTATTTGTGTACTGAATACGAGAGGACAGAGATAAGCTTCAGCAAGACTTGTGAAGACTGGAGAAGTAATCCAAGTGCATGCTGAAGTTGACTCCGAGTAGACACAGTGCAGCCAGGGTGTGCAAGATGAAGGTAGAGCAGACACAGTGCAGCCAGGGTGTGCAAGATGAAGGTAGAGCAGACACAGTGCAGCCAGGGTGTGCAAGATGAAGGTAGAGCAGACACAGTACAGCGAGGGTGTACAAGATGAAGGTAGAGCAGACACAGTACAGCGAGGGTGTACAAGATGAAGGTAGAGCAGACACAGTACAGCGAGTGGGGAGACATGCTTCAAATATCAAAAAATGAAAAGAATCTGAGGGGAAATATAACAGTAATCATTTCTAGGGAGTGACACACGGTGTAACCTCGGTGGTATATACAAGACTAAACCTCACAACAACATTCAACATTTCATAACATGCCAAATGTTATGAAAATCAGTGAGTAAATGACCCCAGGGTGGAGGCCCCTCCGGGTTACGAAAACAAGACAAAAAGAGAACAAGAGAAATCGAATATCACTGTCAATCAATATGAGGAAAATAGACTATGCTGGAAGAAATTGGCGGCCATCTTTATAAAATGTCGGTCAGTTTAACTGTTTAAGTTGCTCATCTTCTGGATGTGAAGACTGACTCACTGGGAAGATTCACTATAGCATCCACTGGATGTGGAGACTGACTCACTGGGAAGACTCACTATAGCATCCACTGGATGTGGAGACTGACTCACTGGGAAGACTCACTATAGCATCCACTGGATGTGGAGACTGACTCACTGGGAAGATTCACTATAGCATCCACTGGATGTGGAGACTGACTCCCTGGGAAGACTCACTATAGCATCCACTGGATGTGGAGACTGACTCCCTGGGAAGACTCACTATAGCATCCACTGGATGTGGAGACTGACTCACTGGGAAGACTCACTATAGCATCCACTGGATGTGGAGACTGACTCACTGGGAAGACTCACTATAGCATCCACTGGATGTGGAAGACTGACTCCCTGGGAAGACTCACTATAGCATCCACTGAATGTGAAGACTCACTGGGAAGACTCACTATAGCATCCACTGGATGTGAAGACTCACTGGGAAGACTCACTATAGCATCCACTGGATGTGGAGACTGACTCACTGGGAAGACTCACTATAGCATCCACTGGATGTGAAGACTGACTCACTGGGAAGACTCACTATAGCATCCACTGGATGTGGAGACTGACTCACTGGGAAGACTCACTATAGCATCCACTGGATGTGAAGACTGACTCACTGGGAAGACTCACTATAGCATCCACTGGATGTGAAGATTGACTCACTGGGAAGACTCACTATAGCATCCACTGGATGTGAAGACTGACTCACTGGGAAGACTCACTATAGCATCCACTGGATGTAAAGACTGACTCACTGGGAAGACTCACTATAGCATCCACTGGACGTGAAGATTGACTCACTGGGAAGACTCACTGGGAAAGACTGGGAAGACTCACTATAGCATCCACTGGATGTGAAGATTGACTCACTGGGAAGACTCACTATAGAATCCACTGGATGTGAAGACTGACTCACTGGGAAGACTCACTATAGCATCCACTGGATGTGAAGATTGACTCACTGGGAAGACTCACTATAGCATCCACTGGATGTGAAGATTGACTCACTGGGAAGACTCACTATAGCATCCACTGGATGTGAAGACTGACTCACTGGGAAGACTCACTATAGCATCCACTGGATGTGAAGACTGACTCACTGGGAAGACTCACTATAGCATCCACTGGATGTGAAGACTGACTCACTGGGAAGACTCACTATAACATCCACTGGATGTGAAGATTGACTCACTGGGAAGACTCACTATAGCATCCACTGGATGTGAAGATTGACTCACTGGGAAGACTCCCTATAGCATCCACTGGATGTGAAGACTGACTCACTGGGAAGACTCTAGGTTCCATTAATGTATCAGTTTTAAAGATTCGTTGAAAAGAATGTTATCTGTCCATCTAGTTGTGGTTGATTTCACGTTCTTTACTGTAGCTTTGCCTATCTTGTTAGTTCCCCTGAGTATTTTAAATGTTTTGATCATGTCTCCTCTGCTTCTCCTTTCTTCATATGTCAAGAGTTCCCGCTTCCAGCAGAAATTAAGAACTCGGGAACTGGTCAACAACGTTGTTATTCACACAACTTGCATTCAAAAAAGTAACCATATGGAGGGTTTGGTTCATCTGGACCATTGTCAGGTCGAAACTGCTGTGAAGAACATGGCCCAGGAAGGACCGAAACATCGCATGGGGTTCTTCTCATAAGTAAGGATTTTTGATGACTTGATCCAACCACTGATCGTGACTTTAGTCTCGATGTCAGTGTTATACAAGCAAGCACAGCGGCCGAAGACTCCCACGTTATCCGATCTAGCGAAGTTTAGATCAAGAATTTCGATATTCTCAGCAATTCTTTGAAAAAAACTTATAACACAACAAAAGGTTTCCTTTTTCTTATTGTCGAACTGGTTGGTTAACTGGAATTAAAACCTGTCGACACACGAGGGTCATTAAGGCTGAGTAACACCTCTTCACCACCAGTCAAAAATGTTTTAATCCTGAGTATCGGCCTATTGGGAGTAAATTCTAACTGTACATATTGAACTTATATCCCTGATCTGTAGCAGCAACATTTCTCCTACCTTACAGCAGCTAGGATTGATCTCTAACAGCAACATTTCTGCAGCCTTACAGCAGCTGGGATTGATCTCTAGCAGCAACATTTCTGTTACCTTACAGCAGCTGGTATTGATCTCTAGCAGCAACATTTCTGCTACCTTACAGCAGCTGGTATTGATCTCTAGCAGCAACATTTCTGTTACCTTACAGCAGCTGGTATTGATCTCTAGCAGCAACATTTCTGTTACCTTACAGCAGCTGGTATTGATCTCTAGCAGCAACATTTCTGCAGCCTTACAGCAGCTGGGATTGATCTCTAACAGCAACATTTCTGTTACCTTACAGCAGCTGGGATTGATCTCTAGCAGCAACATTTCTGCAGCCTTACAGCTGCTGGTATTGATCTCTAGCAGCAACATTTCTGTTACCTTACAGCAGCTGCGATTGATCTCTAGCAGCAACATTTCTGCTACCTTACAGCAGCTGGGATTGATCTCTAGCAGCAACATTTCTGCAGCCTTACAGCAGCTGGGATTGATCTCTAGCAGCAACATTTCTCCTACCTTACAGCAGCTAGGATTGATCTCTACCAGCAACATTTCTGTTACATTACAGCAGCTATGACTGATCTCTAGCAGCAACATTTCTGTTACCTTACAGCAGCTAGGACTGATCTCTAGCAGCAACATTTCTGTTACCTTACAGCAGCTAGGATTGATCTCTAGCAGCAACATTTCTGTTACATTACAGCAGCTATGACTGATCTCTAGCAGCAACATTTCTGTTACCTTACAGCAGCTAGGACTGATCTCTAGCAGCAACATTTCTGTTACCTTACAGCAGCTAGGATTGATCTCTAGCAGCAACATTTCTGTTACCTTACAGCAGCTAGGACTGATCTCTAGCAGCAACATTTCTGTTACCTTACAGCAGCTAGGATTGATCTCTAGCAGCAACATTTCTCCTACCTTACAGCAGCTAGGACTGATCTCTAGCAGCAACATTTCTCCTACCTTACAGCAGCTGGGATTGATCTCTAGCAGCAACATTTCTCCTACCTTACAGCAGCTAGGACTGATCTCTAGCAGCAACATTTCTCCTACCTTACAGCAGCTAGGATTGATCTCTAGCAGCAACATTTCTGACCATTCCTATATACACACCTGAAATTTTTTGTCAATTCTCAAAAATTTAATTTCATTTATTATTTTGTGTTTACTATTACTTTTCCACTTACCTATCTGTGGTTACTGGGAGTTGAGTCTCAGCTCCTGGCCCAGTCTTTTAACTGAACCAGACTAAGTTTAGGTCAGCCTATACATGTTTATATTTTGTGTCTTGTGTAAGTAGACCGTGAATTTTTTCCATTATCTTATTATTACATTGCCTAGTACACGTCAGTGCTTAGTACACGTCAGTACCCGGCACACGTCAGTACCCGGCACACGTCAGTACCCGGCACACGTCAGTACCCGGCACACGTCAGTACCCGGCACACGTCAGTACCCGGCACACGTCAGTACCCGGCACACGTCAGTACCCGGCACACGTCAGTACCCGGCACACGTCAGTACCTGGGACACGTCAGTACCCGGCACACGTCAGTACCCGGCACACGTCAGTACCCGGCACACGTCAGTACCCGGCACACGTCAGTACCCGGCACACGTCAGTACCCGGCACACGTCAGTACCCGGCACACGTCAGTACCCGGCACACGTCAGTACCCGGCACACGTCAGTACCCGGCACACGTCAGTACCCGGCACACGTCAGTACCCGGCACACGTCAGTACCCGGCACACGTCAGTACCTGGGACACGTCAGTACCCGGCACACGTCAGTACCCGGCACACGTCAGTACCCGGCACACGTCAGTACCCGGCACACGTCAGTACCCGGCACACGTCAGTACCTGGGACACGTCAGTACCCGGCACACGTCAGTACCCGGCACACGTCAGTACCCGGCACACGTCAGTACCCCGGCACACGTCAGTACCCGGCACACGTCAGTACCCGGCACACGTCAGTACCCGGCACACGTCAGTACCCGGCACACGTCAGTACCCGGCACACGTCAGTACCCGGCACACGTCAGTACCCGGCACACGTCAGTACCCGGTACACGTCAGTACCCGGCACACGTCAGTACCCGGCACACGTCAGTACCCGGCACACGTCAGTACCCGGCACACGTCAGTACCTGGCACACGTCAGTACCCGGCACACGTCAGTACCCGGCACACGTCAGTACCCGGCACACGTCAGTACCCGGCACACGTCAGTACCTGGGACACGTCAGTACCCGGCACACGTCAGTACCCGGCACACGTTAGTACCCGGCACACGTCAGTACCCGGCACACGTCAGTACCTGGAACACGTCAGTTCTTGGTACACGTCAGTGCTTAGCATACGTCAGTGCCTGGCACACGTCAGTGTCTGCTGTATTGACGACGTTCCCTAACCCCTTCAGGCTGTCAGTTTACAAGGTGACCCTAGACCATAAAGCTGTCAGCTTACAAGATGATCCAGGACCAAATCTGTCAGCTTACAAGGTGACCCAGGACCATAAAGTTGTTAGCTTACAATGTGACCTACAAAGCTATCAGCTTTCAAGGTGACCATGGACCCTACAGCTGCCAGCTTACAAAGTGACCTACAAAGCTATCAGTTTTCAAGGTGACCCGCGAAGCTGTCAGCTTAAATTAAAAAAAAATTAAGCTAACAGATCTAATTACATATTTATCCACTCCATTAGTTTAAAAAAAATCCATTAATAAGAGAAAAGTAACATATATCGATTACACTGAAATTACTTTCTATGATACATCTCATTTAATTACAATGAATGCAGACACGGTGTGTGGAACATCGCTTCATTGCCTAATGAATGCTGAATGAAATACTGCTTTCATTACACTGGTAACGCTGCTTCTTTCATCACACTGGTAACACTGCTTCTTTCACTACACTGGTAACTGCTTCTTTCATCACACTGGTAACACTGCTTCTTTCACTACACTGGTAACTGCTTCTTTCATCACACTGGTAACATTGCTTCTTTTATCACACTGATAACACTGCTGCTTTCACTAGTGGTGGTGGTAGTGGCTATAATAGTGGTGGTGATGGTTGTGGTTGTGGTGTGTGTGTGT
>NW_027200738.1:15000-17460 GCF_038502225.1 Cherax quadricarinatus
ATCAAATGATCACTTTACACAATATTTTAGTCAAACATTCTCTGGAAATGTCTTACTCAGAATTCTTCTAATATAATGATTTTAAAATACATCTGTATCACATGTTTTTGTGATTTGAAGTATACATTTGCACCCCAGTATACGAATATACATGTAAACAACAGTACAGGAATGTTCTTCGATAAAAATCACATTAATATGTGTAGGTTATATATAAATGTGTGGGCGTAAATATGTCATATGAAGATATATCTGTACTTGATTACATATGCATGAAGAAGCCTTAACTTTGAGCGTTGCCAGGCGAGTTGCACTAATGTTTGTACGAGTAAGTAAAGATGCCGTGTGTTGTAAGCTATCACACACTATACCACCACCACTAATTTTAACAGGAAAAAATGAATGGTTTTCTTTGTGTAAAAATAATGATCACAGGAGAGTTGTAGGGTGATATATTCTGTGAGATCCTCACCAGATGCTGCTGCTCCTCTCTCTCTCTCTCTCTCTCTCTCTCTCTCCCCGTCCCTTCTCTTCCTCCTTGTCATGCTCTTCCTCCTCCTCCTGCACTCTCTTTCCCTATCCCTCCTCTTCCTCTTGTTCATCCTCTTTCACTCTCTTCCTCTCCCCCCTCTCTCCCTCTTCCTGCTTCTTCTCTTCATCCCCAATGACTCTCGTCCCCGTGCTCCACCTTCCTCTTTACTGTCTCCTCTCCTGTTATCTTCAGTACAATAACCGTACATTGTACACTATCTGCCAAAATATTCATAGCGCCAACAATTCTCCTCGTTCAGGAAACACGGCGCATGTGGACAGTAAATATATTGAAATTCTGCATATTCAACATCCTACTCCCAGGTGTATGGCGGAAGTTAAACAGGAACATTATACTTGACTGAAAAGAGGTCCTTTGTGGAATGTTTTAAGGCAGCATAAACATTTTGTCCAGGATTTTAAGAAAGTATTTACTCAACCTCCTTTTCAATATTCATAGACAGCTGTTTTACTTCCGTCAGTATTGGTAGTGTTTAAGTATTCCTCTGCATATTTTGAATACTTTAGGACGTCATAAATTCCCCGGCCATCTAGCTACTCATTGCACTGTTGTCATCATTCTGGCCTAAATTTTCGTGGTATCTAAACATTCATCTCACTGTTGTCATCATTCTGGCCTAAGTTTTGGTGTTATCTCAACATTCATCTCGCTGTTGTCATCATTCTGGCCTAAATTTTCGTGTTATCTAAACATTTACCTCACTATCATCATTCTAGCCTAACCTTTCATGTTATCTAGTTACACATCCTAACAAATTCATCATTTTGTCTTGATACAGGTCGTCCTGGACCCACATATCAGTCACATTTCATCTTATATCTACCCACTATCATCCCGTTGATCCTAACTGTAGGAATATATACATACGCCAAGACTATTGTCACATACACGTTATACACCACCACAACTAAGATGGTCAGCCAACACCAACACCACAAAACAGCCTCACAAGTAAACAAAACTTGTTTAATATAAAGAATAAGTATTCGTTGGGTTTATTATAATAAACTTAATTATTCTACAATTCTCAGTTATTAAATTAGACACATGTGCAGCTCTTGGGTATCTTTATTGAGGAAACGTTTCGCCACACAGTGGCTTCATCAGTCCATACAAAGGATAAACTTGAAGAACAGGAGGAGAATGAGGTAATCAGTACCTCAGCCTTGAGTCGATGTGGTCAGTCCATCAATCTTCAAGATTGATGGACTGATGAAGCCACTGTGTGGCGAAACGTTTCCTCAATAAAAATACCCAAGAGCTGCACATGTGTCTAATTTAACAACGTGTCGGTTCTTTGAACCATTCATCTACACTTCTCAGTTACACAGATACAAGGAGGAAGGGATAAATGGTGCAGAAGAGAGCAATTAAAAACAATAAATAAAGTACACAGGCATATCAAGTGATTTAGTGGTGAGAGTAGCGGCTGTAATCTCATAGACCGGGCTCAATTAATCATATATTTTTAAAGGGATGGACCGGTAAGCCAACGGAAGGCCTCGGCCAGATGACCAAAACCTCCAGCTGTGGGCCATCATATGACTAAGACCCGCGTCAGGAAGCACTTGTCCTGTTTCCTGAGAAACCTCACCCAACCTGAACTCACCCTGGGTCAAGTCTCCGGCCGGAAGAGAATGTACATCAAGTACTCACCACACCACCACATAAACTCACTCGTTCCTCCACATTAAAATACAAGTATATGTCTCTTCTATCATACTGATGCTATTATAATAGGGACAGATTGATAAATAATACACGACTGATCACGTCAAAATATTGCTACTACTTCCAGTTTTGCATTCACCTGTATATGACTGAAGAACGCCTGTTGTGCAGGCGAAATATTTCACTAGAAAAGATAACACAAGTGCTACAAATATGGCTGATTTATCATCAGTAAG
>NW_027200739.1:0-17457 GCF_038502225.1 Cherax quadricarinatus
TGGACTGACTGAGTGTCACACTTCTGGCGCAGCAAAGGATACGAAAGAAGAAATAACTAATAATTACATGATCACACCAACATACTATTACGGAATAACGAAAAACGTACTATGTACATTAGAACCTACTGATAATTTACATTTCAACACAAAATACACATTTAGTATCAAAAGGAAAACCCCATCTTCACCTTCTGAGCTTGTTAGACATTTTTACCATTCTGACACATCAATATTATTTACATTGACTAAAAAAAATAATAGCATATTCAAGTCGTAAGACAAAAATCAAAATACATCTACACTATAAATAACTTCTATCCTCCTAACAACTCCAGATATTACGCAATTGTACAGAAACGGACTGTAAACTAAATACTTCATATTACTTCTTCAATAAGCAAAGAAAAGAATACAAAACCATATAAATAACTTTCAATTCTTCCATTGGAACTGTCCTCTCTTCCACTACAATCACAATTTTATGTAAACTGATACAAATGTCCTTAATAACCTATACACATCGGTCAAAACCAATCATCCACAAAATCAAATTGTACATATTTATTTATATAATGGAAGTTTTCATACTAAGCACCAAGTTTTTTAAAAATACATACAAAGTAACATATATATTTATAATTAAGCTTACACCATTAACATCTGTTTCTGTTAACATATACCCTAAGAACAAAACTCATGTTTTCACCCTTAACACACCTTCACTGACCACTAACACACATCATGCTACAACCTGTTCTGGGAAACAGCCCGTCGCTTCCCATTACCTTGCATTTAAATCCCATAAATCCCGTAGTTTGAAACTCCTTTAGCCTTCACTAAATGCCCTCTCCCACCTCCCCCCAAACACTTCCTTATTCCGACACTTCGTTCTATAAAAGGTCGCTGCTAACATTTTAATTCTTTCACTCACTCCCACCTCCCTCATAACCCAAGACATATATATAAAATCAGTAACTATATACCCCACGGCATTCTCTACCATTTGATTCACCCACCCCCCTTAACACCTGTAACCCATCTCCACCCACTAACCTAAACACCTTTCCTAACCAGGCCCTTACTGCTTCAATACGATCGCAAAAATACACAGCATGAAAAATAGTCTCCATGCACCCACACGCCTTGCATTCCCCACCCTCCCTGATCCTCCTATTGAACAAGACCATCCCATTAATTTTTAACCCAGAAGCATCCAAAAAAATATTCACCAATTTTCTCACCCTAATCAAATCCATACCTGCCCTCACCAAAACAGTTGTGTCATCTACATAACCCACGATACCAGCCCCTCCCTCCCTTCATTACCTACCCCATCTCCTGTAAATAACCTTCGAATCGCTCTATAAAAGGGATCTTGTAAGCAAGCAAATAAAATTTGCGAAAGGGGACAACCTTGACGCAGACCCCTACTCATCTGAATTTTATCACCTAACCTCCCATTCACCTGTATTCTCATTGCAGCACCTTGATACAATAATTTAGCCCAAGATATAATTTCTTCCTCGAACCCCTGCCAACGCATAAACATCCATAATGCTTCCCGTTCTACACTGTCATAGGCTGCCTCCCAATCCAGAGCCAACACCCCCCCCCCTCCCCAATTCGCTCCATCTCTCAATAAAACCTCTAATCAAACCATGCCCTTCATACATAGACCTTTCCCGCACTCCGTATTGTCCCTTAGCTAATATCTTTGCAAAGAGCTTGTAATCTCCACACATTAGTGAAATGGCCCGATAATCCCTTACTGTTGATGGCTCACCCTTCGGTACTAAAACCACCACAGCCGTCCTTTGCTGTTCCCCTAATACCCTATCCCTCTTAAGTATGTTGAACAATCTAACTAAAAACCCCTTTAGTACGCCCCAGTATTTAACATAAAAATCACTTGGTATTCCATCTATACCCGGCGCCTTACCTAAGTTCACACTAGTTAAAGCCTCCCAAATCTCACACTCCGTGATCGGCCCTCCCAAAGCCAATCGATCTTGCACCTCCAGCTCGAACATTAAAATGGTATAAAATACCGACAGGTTGTTAGGTAAGACACATATGCAACAGTTAGGTATCTTTATTATGAAACGTTTCGCCTACACAGTAGGCTTCTTCAGTCAAGTACAGAAAAGTTGATAGAAGCAGAAGATACTTGAAGACGATGTAATCAGTCCATCACCCTTAAAGTTTTGAGGTGGTCAGTCCCTCAGTCTGTCGGTATTTTATACCATTTTAATGTTCAATCTGTCAGACACTGCAACACAAGGGTATCTTGGTACAGACCTGCAATCAACTTCGACAACTTCCACTAGTGAGAGGGGCTGGGTCTGAGAGGGACCTAACCTTTCAACATCTGAGTTCTTACCTCTCCTAGTGGCCTACGTCTCACCTCCTGGCGCTATAAAAGCTCCATCCTGTCACTTCTTCTCCATATTGTTTCATACTATGGAACAATGCTCTTCTCCAGACTGAGGGACTGACCACCTCAAAACTTTAAGGGTGATGGACTGATTACATCGTCTTCAAGTATCTTCTGCTTCTATCAACTTTTCTGTACTTGACTGAAGAAGCCTACTGTGTAGGCGAAACGTTTCATAATAAAGATACCTAACTGTTGCATATGTGTCTTACCTAACAACCTGTCGGTATTTTATACCATTTTAATGTTCAATCTGTCAGACACTGCAACACAAGGGTATCTTGGTACAGACCTGCAATCAACTTCGACAACTTCCACTAGTGAGAGGGGCTGGGTCTGAGAGGGACCTAACCTTTCAACATCTGAGTTCTTACCTCTCCTAGTGGCCTACGTCTCACCTCCTGGCGCTATAAAAGCTCCATCCTGTCACTTCTTCTCCATATTGTTTCATACTATGGAACAATGCTCTTCTCCAGACTGAGGGACTGACCACCTCAAAACTTTAAGGGTGATGGACTGATTACATCGTCTTCAAGTATCTTCTGCTTCTATCAACTTTTCTGTACTTGACTGAAGAAGCCTACTGTGTAGGCGAAACGTTTCATAATAAAGATACCTAACTGTTGCATATGTGTCTTACCTAACAACCTCCAGCTCGCACTGCACAAACCCTCCCATTATCTGCAGTGCTATCCCACTTATACCAACACTTTTCATATTTGACTTATACCAAGCATCAACATATCCACTTATACCCTCCGTCGTTACCAAAACTTGACCTTCCTTATACCCTTCCAAACCAACCTGAACATTTAGCCCCATCATCTCCATTGCCTTTCTCCTCCTACATTGACTCCTCAACACACAAGCCGACGGTCGATCTCCCCACAGTACTTCTTCTATTCCACCCCTAATTCTCTCCCCATCAAACCTCTCATTTTGCAACATCCTAATACTTTCCTTTAAACTTTCAATTTCGACTACTGGATAGTTTGCACTTCCTCTTGCATAACATTCACGCAGCTGCCATTCAAGGTATCTTTGTAATCCATACGTTAACATGTTATATTCCTTCCCTCTCCTAATATAATATTCTTTGATGCTCATTTTAGCCACCGTATCCCACCAAGTTACCAAGGCATCATCTCCAGGCGCTTCAACTACCAAACGTTCCCACATTTTAACAAAAGACTGACGACATTCCTCTCCCTGCAGTAGCTTTACATTTAATTTCCAATAACTTTGACCCCTTCGAGGCAATCCCTTCCAATCTACATCCATTACAACTCCCCTATGGTCTGAAAAAACCACATCCACCACACGCATGCTACGCACTCTTATCGCATGGGGTACGTACAAACGATCCAGTCTTGCCGCATAATCACGTCTAACAAAAGTATGCACTACTTCCCCCTCCCCCCCTCCACAAACATCCCTTAACCCCACCCCATTTAATAAATCCCCCAATATGCCCAAACAAGTCCCTGCCCCTGTAGGTTCCACATCCTTTCATCTTATCACACAATTCCAATCACCACCAATTACCGCTACATTTGGCAAGGCACGCAAATAATATACCAGAACTTCTTTAACAAAGTTAGTTTTAATACTCACATCTCCCTCTGCAGGACCATATACACACACCAAAGTTATTTGTACCCTACCCCATGATCCATCCACTCTACTCACCCTCCCCTCCCCCCCTTTGCAACGCCTCACAACGAACGGGCTAGTTTCCCTCACCAGGATAGCAGCTCCTCCTTTTAACCTTGTTGTATGCTCCAAGTACACATTATATCCACTCATTACCAACTCATATCCTATTTTGTAGTTGTGTTCCTGTATGAACACTACATCCACACCCAGACGCACCAAATACTCACTGAACCACTTACGCTTTCTTTCAGCTCTCAAGCCATTAATATTTATTGTCATACACTTGAAGACTACTAAATGGGTTTTCCTTTTGTCCCTGGTTTCGACTTTTCACCAGAACGTTTTATTACTCCCCTGTCCCTCCCCCCCCCTTTTGGAACCACCTTAGCAAACCCCTGCTCCTTGGGACCACTGGTTTCTCTCCTCATGACTTCTGCCCATGACTTTTTCCCAGGTCGCTGGGCAGGCGTGAGCACATCGTCCGAGTCCGAAAGCGCCGCCGTGCGCTTTCGTGACATACCCTCCTCCTGCACTGTAGCATCTTTTACCTCTTCCTGATGCACCTCCACCTTCACATCCTGCACCATCAAGACATTTGCCTCACTCTGCTGTAGTCTTCCTTCACCACCCACTCCGTCGTCAGCAACAGACCCCATAGTTAGACCTGGATCCCCCACCTGTCTTATAATCTTGTCGTCTATCAAGGCGTCTAACGCCTCTGCTAACGACACCTCCACATCTCCATCACACAAGTCTGGTATGTTCTCATCGCACACCTGATTTACATCCAATGAAGGCAACACCTCCCCTCTTGATAGACCTGCTGTCTCTGTCACCTCTGCTTTATCGACCTCTACACTCCAAGACAACCCTTGCTTAGGCAGGGTCGCATAAGGCAGCTCTCACTTCTCACCATCCTCTTCTGCAGCCTACTGTCGCTGCTGTTCCGGATATCCCCGTCACTTTCCACACTGCACCGCCATGTGGTCATACGACCCACACAAGCGACACGTTCGACGTTGACCAACATATGTTACAAATACTTGGGTCCTAAAATCCGATAACACTATGTACGAAGGGATGGGAAGATGTAGTGTCATTTTTACAGAATACGTGCCTTCAGGTATCCCAGCATATGGGCCAGCAGCCCACCGCCCCGCAGTGGTCATATGTACCATCCTGTATTTACTCATTTCACTTCGAATATCAGAGTCATCTGCCTCGAAAGGTACATTTCTTATCTTGACCCAAGTGTAGTGCCTTGACACATCATGGAGCCGTACTGATACTGCGTAGTTGACAGCTATAGTGGTCTCCTGGTACTTGTCAACCACCGCCTCATATACAGATATAGATGTTAGTTTCACGAAGATCCTCGTCGTTCTGTTGAGCGCCACCCACAAATCTCCTCATTTGCTATACCATATGTATCGCGAATTATCGCTGGTAATAACAAATCCATGTTACAGCCCCACAGATCAGCTCAATACAGATTGTACTGATGTGTCTCCGACTGTTCAGCGCCATCTTGAGAAAATAAAGTTGCCACCAACCGATGCTAGGGGCAGCCCAAACAGGTAAACTGCGCAGAAAATCAACTCAATCAGAATCGTCTGCACAGCACGTCCACACGGCCCGAGAGCGATGAGGGCAATGGATTTTGAATTATTAGCAGAACTGCGGCTTGTACATATACCTAGTTCAGTTATCATAACTTTGGGGTCCAATCCCTGGACCCATTATGTACCTCTAATCTTTTGACTACCACCCACAGGATGGGTATGGGGTGACTACCACCCACAGGATGGGTATGGGGTGACTACCACCCACAGGATGGGTATGGGGTGACTACTGCCCACAGGATGGGTATGGGATGACTACCACCCACAGGATGGGTATGGGGTGACTACCACCCACAGGATGGGTATGGGGTGACTACCACCCACAGGATGGGTATGGGGTGACTACCACCCACAGGATGGGTATGGGATGACTACTGCCCACAGGATGGGTATGGGGTGACTACCGCCCACAGGATGGGTATGGGGTGACTATCACCCACAGGATGGGTATGGGGTGACTACCACCCACAGGATGGGTATGGGGTGACTACCACCCACAAGATGGGCACGGGGTGACTACCGCCCACTGGCTGGGTATGGGGTGACTACTGCCCACAGGATGGGTATGGGGTGACTACCGCCCACAGGATGGGTATGGGGTAACTACCGACCACAGGATGGGTATGGGGTGACTACCGCCCACAGGATGGGTATGGGGTTTACCTGGAGTTTACCTGGAGAGAGTTCCGGGGGTCAACGCCCCCGCGGCCCGGTCTGAGACCAGGCCTCCTGGTGGATCAGAGCCTGATCAACCAGGCTGTTGCTGCTGGCTGCACGCAAACCAACATACGAGCCACAGCCCGGCTGATCCGGAACTGACTTTAGGTGCTTGTCCAGTGCCAGCATAATAAACATATTAAACTAACCTAGCTGATATCAAATCAATGACATTTCGGCCATTTCGGTCAAATTGGGTCAAATTTGTCCCAGGATGCGACCCACACCAGTGGACTAACACCCAGGTACCCATTTTTACTGATGGGTGAACATACACAAATAATCCACACATAAAAGAGAGAAGCTTACGACGACGTTTCGGTCCGACTTGGACCAATTACAAAGTCACACTAACCAGAAGTGGAGCAGGACGGCTATATATAGGCAGGAAGAGGTGGTGGAAGTAGTAGTAGTAGTACAAAAATGGTATATAATACCGACAAGATGAAATTAAGACACATGCGCAACACCCGGGCATCCCCATCGTAGACTTTTCGCCATCCAGCCAGCCACTGGATGGCGAAACGTCCACAACAAAGACACCCAGATGCCGCACATGTGTCTTAATTTCATCAGTAGTAGTAGTAGTGGTAGTAGTAGAAGAGGTAGTAGTAGTGGTAGTGGTAGAAGTGGGGAATAAGGAGGACGAGCCAGTAAATACAAAAAAAGGGGAGCACTGCGGCATCTGGGTGTCTTTGTTGTGGACGTTTCGCCATCCAGTGGCTGGCTGGATAGCGAAACGTCTATGATGGGGATGCCCGGGTGTTGCGCATGTGTCTTAATTTCATCTTCTCGGTATTATATACCATTCTTGTACTACTACTACTACTACTACTTCCACCACCTCTTCCTGCCTACATATAGCCGTCCTGCTCCACTTCTGGTTAGTGTGACTTTGTAAATGGTCCAAGTCGGACCGAAACGTCGTTGTAAGCTTCTCTCTTTTATGTGTGGGTTATTTGTGTATCGTTTCAGTCACGGTATTGTGCCTTTTTTGTTATTTATGGGTGAACATAGACAACCGGTGTAAGGAAACACGCCCAATGTTTCCACCCACCAGTTGTTTTACTACCAGGCCACAGACCTAGTGGCAAAACAACCACGGGGGGAAAGTTCAATGATAGCTATATTAAATTCACTGAAGAGAAAGAGGTGGACTCTAAACTTCTATTCTTAGATGTGTTGATAGAAAGTTTTCATTATCTAGGAAGGCCACTAATGTGTGATCATACAGTCACTACTATTCCAACCATGAGACAGGAGTTAAAAGGAGTGTATTTCTTACTATGTTTCTGAGAGCTTACAGAGTGTGCAGCCCGGAGTTCCTAAATGAAGAAATTTAGAAAATATTTGACATTGCCGTGAAACTGCGGTACCATAAGGAGTTCGTGGAATCTGTGTTGCTGGCAGCTAGGAAAAACTTATCATGGAACAAAGCCTAGGATAATTCCTCAGACCAAGAATATGCTAGTTATCCCATACAATGAGAATTTATCTGTTCTGACAAATGCTCTTAGAAGATTCATTATATAAGTAGTTTTTAAGAATTCACTGACTGTTAGAAGTATTCTGATAATGAATTCACCCCAACAGTGTGTTGGTGGTGTCTACAGAATAGGTTGCAACTTATCTCATGTAGGACAGACTGGCAAACCTTTAGATATCAGGATATTACACTGTTATTCCATACATACTGCACAGGAATTGAATGCAATTTTCAGCCACATTAGAGTTTTCAATAACCCAGCAAACTGGTCAGAAGCAAGAGTCATCGTTTCTTGTTCCTCTTGGTTTGAAAAGAATATTGTAGAATCAGTGATTATTAAGCATTATAAGCAGTTATTATACAATAACAGAAGCAGGTTGTTCAAATTAGATTCGTTTTTAGTTGAGGCAATTGTACATAGTCAAAAATCAGCTCTTATACGAATGCATTAGATTGTTTAAATGTAGTGCTACACATAGGAATTAGGGCCATTTTTTTTTCGCATTTTTCTGAAGGTTGAACTAGAGTTTGCCTCAGAATACTATGGGATGATAACTATGGCCGTCTTCCTTGAAATTACAGATGCCTCCCATTTAAAATGAGTCCCCCCCTTTAATGGGCAAATAAGAAAGCAAGTGGGTGAGTTTGTTCGGGTGCACATGGGTGCAGTTGCACAGATTAATTATTGTGGAAAATTGCATTTATCTGAATGTATCATTATGTACATAACAGTAAATGAACAAAGACAATTATTATTTATCAGTTAGACAAGTAGGAATTTGGGACACACCTAGGTCACAAAAAATGTCCCCCTTCGATACCTACCACTGTCATATCCACAAGTTGCTCTGGACCCATTAATTACAAATAAAATATGTATCACCAGGAATGCTGGTAAATATATAAATTTGTGGACTGTATATTAAAAATAACAAATGATTATATATATACACATATACATAACAGAAAGAGAATATCTTAATATCACTCACCAATTTGACTGGAGACCAAGTTGTATCATACTCAGAAAACCTCACTAACTAAATTTATGAAAATACTGGCCAGAATTATAACATAAATCTAAATAGCTTATCTGAGGTTCCTGGAGCTGTCTTGTCCAGTCTCCTGATATCTCAAGTTATGCAGGAATGCACATCCAACAATTTTGCCTCCTATTTGAGAGGTGTCAACCCAATTTTACCTCTAGAGCACGAAAATTCTTCACATTAACAAATGTCTGTTACTCTCAATTCAAAACAAACAATGACGAGTGTCGTCTGTGCAGGCGCAGGTGCAGGCTTCCCATTTTATATAACGATTTTTATTAAATACAGTATGGCCATCTATTTACATATAACTACTGTATTCCTGGAAAATATATACAGTATTTTCCACATTGCGGCCGGGCAGAGTTCGTTGCTAAACGACTCAAATTACTCCTTCCTTTAGGAGACGATTCCAGCTGGTTCTGGCTAGAGTGGCTGTTCTCCTAGTAGGTCTTACTACGATTTCATCTTCCGGCATCACTTGGTCAGCGTTATCTTCCATATCACTCGTGTCACTTTCCCTCAGATTTTCATTTACGTTTGTTTGAACACCAGTTAATTCCAAGGGAATCAATTTATTAATTGTGCGTAAACTTTCCTGGCCACGACACAACACTTTGACATTCCTGACAACATCTTGTGCATCTGGGTACAATGTCAATACTTTGCCCAGAGGCCACAATGTTCGATGTTGTTCAGTGTCAATTAACACAATGTCACCTGGTTGAATGTTCTGTCGATTTACTGCCTCTGTCGCACCATAAAAGTGTTCACGTAGTGTAAGAAGATATTCCTTACGCCACACATTAGACCAATGATCAATTACTTTATTTAACATTTTAAATTTATTACACAACACTGCCATATCATTGTAATCTTCATCACTTTCTTCCGGATTATCTTTATAGACAGGGGCAGCTTCCAATTTCCTTCCACATATTAGGTGAGGTGTTAATACATCTGCATCAGGTGTATCACTCATGTACGAGAGAGGCCTATTATTTATACGATTCTCCGCCTCCACTAACACTGCACGGAATTCTTCCAAATTAATTTTCTTCCAGTGTAGTACTTTACGGAGACACCGCTTCACTGTGCCCATAAATCTTTCATACAGCCCTCCCTGCCAAGAGGCTCTAGGAGTAATAAATTTCCAGGTACACCCTCGCTGGGTTAACAGAGATTGAACATCGTTACTATTATTTAACTCTATCAAATGTTGAGCACCTGCTACAAAATTTGTGGCATTATCCGAAATCATCAATCTCGGACAGGATCTCCTGGCTGCAAATTTTCGAAACAGTTGTATAAACTGTTCTGCAGACAAGTCCTGTGCCACTTCTAAATGAACTGCCCTAGTAGCAGTACAGGTGAACAAACAAACATACACTTTCAGTGGAACACCATCTATAGTCTACACCTGTTACATCAAATGGTTTCACTAATTGTACACGCTCCTTTGGCAATGGTGGAGGACCTGGGTACATATAGGATCTGGCATCCACACGACGACATATTACACAAGATTTAATCACCCTTTTTACACTTTGCCGTCCTTGTGGAATCCAGAAAGTTTCCCTAATACAATTTAAGGTATCTTGTACCCCACCATGCATTACATTTTTATGGGCATTTAGCACAATTAAATTTGTTAGATGATGAGTTTTGGGCAGTAAGATAGGGTGTTTAGCATAATCACCCAGTTCAGCATTTTGTAACCTACCTCTGCACCTAATTACATTGTTCTCAAGCACACAAGCACACACATACACATACACACACACACAAACACACACACACACACACACACACACACACACACACACACACACACACACACACACACACACACACACACACACACACCTGGTCCAGCAAATGGCTTCTCGAATTTAATCCTGCCAAATGCAAAGTCATGAAGATAGGGGAAGGGCACAGAAGACCACAGACAGAGTATAGGCTAGGTGGCCAAAGACTGCAAACCTCACTCAAGGAGAAAGATCTTGGGGTGAGTATAACACCGAGCATGTCTCCGGAAGCACACATCAATCAGATAACTGCTGCAGCATATGGGCGCCTGGCAAACCTGAGAACAGCATTCCGATACCTTAGTAAGGAATCATTCAAGACACTGTACGCCGTGTATGTCAGGCCCATACTGGAGTATGCAGCACCTGTTTGGAACCCGCACTTGATAAAGCACGTCAAGAAACTAGAGAAAGTACAAAGGTTTGCGACAAGGTTAGTTCCAGAGCTAAGGGGAATGTCCTATGAAGAAAGATTAAGGGAAATCGGCCTGACGACACTGGAGGACAGGAGGGTCAGGGGAGACATGATAACGACATATAAAATACTGCGTGGAATAGACAAGGTGGACAAAGACAGGATGTTCCAGGGAGGGGACACAGAAACAAGAGGCCACAATTGGAAGTTGAAGACACAAATGAGTCAGAGAGATAGTAGGAAGTATTTCTTCAGTCATAGAGTTGTAAGGCAGTGGAATAGCCTAGAAAATGACGTAGTGGAGGCAGGAACTATACACAGTTTTAAGACGAGGTTTGATAAAGCTCATGGAGCGGGGAGAGAGAGGGCCCAGTAGCAACCGGTGAAGAGGCGGGGCCAGGAGCTAAGACTCGACCCCTGCAACCACAAATAGGTGAGCAAATAGGTGAGCACACACACACACACACACACACACACACACGCACACATACACACACACACACACACACACACACACACACACACGTGGTAATGCTTTATTTACAGTGAGCAAAGTCAGAGTATTTTTCCAGAATGGTCTGTAATATACCACTGTGGATAAAATATTTTGACATATCTTGAACATTTCTGAGTAAGTTGTCTCTAAATTCATTAATTTTATCACACTCCAGTACATAATGACGCAGGGTGTGACAATAGTCCATCTGGTAAAGTTTACATTTCGTTTGGTCTACATTTGGTGGTGGTGATTAACCTGCCATAGATACTTGTAACCCAGCCGGAGCCGGGCGGTAGTGACATCTCATAGTCTGCTTATTTCGTCGGATGTACCATAGACATGTGGCTCCTCCTGCATGATAGAATGATGAGAGATGGACTAAGTAAGTAAGTAAGTAAGTAAGTAAATTTATTCAGGTATACACAAATACAGTTACATAGAATTATCATACATAGCAGCATATGTGTAGAGAACCTAGGATAACCCAAAAAAGTCAGACAGAGTGACTTATTTCCATTGGGGTCCTTTTACCTTATTATTATAATATAAAGGTTATAATATTTTCTTATTATTCTACAATGAAGATAACATCTTATTATCATACTAAAAAGACTATCTACTACACGAGGGTCATTAAGACTATCTACAATACGAGGGTCATTACTAGGGATAAGGTAAAATTTACACGTATTTTAGCTAAAAAATAGAAAATCATTCCCCTCCCTTTCTGTAGCTTCATTCATCAGACACTTTTTGGCAGTCTTCTTGAACTGGTTCATGCTATGACTGGCTTTGGCATGTGCGGGTAGTCTGTTCCATTCCTTTATTGCTGTACAATAAAAGGTGTTTGACGCCTGGCCACTGACTGTGGGTACTACAAAGTTGTGCTCTCCCCCTAGTACTATGATTGCTTTGGTTCCCAACCTTGACAAAATTGACAGCAAGATATTCTGGACACTGTTCGTGAGCAATTTTATAAACATGATTTAGCTTCAGTTGTTTTACTCTGTCTTCAACATTCAGCATATCCAACTGCTGTAATTCATCCTGGCCTACATGTTCTCTTGGTCCCAGCCCCAGGATGAATCTTACGATTTTGTTCTGGGTGATTTGCAGTCTATCTTTCAGTTTTTTTGTCAAGGCAGAGTACCATGAAGAGCAAGCGTAATCCATATGGCATTGTATAAGGGCTAGACATAGGGTCCTGCGAGCCTCAGTAGGTAGACACTGTGCTTGTCTATACAGGAACTTCAGTCTGGCATTCGCTTTCTTTACTACAATGTTCCCTATCAATTCTCCTGACATGCATGGGTCAAAGGGGATTCCCAGATATTTTACTGATGAAACCAAAGTGATGGACTCCCCATTACACTGAACATTAAAATTATTTACCCTTCTCAGTTTATGTTTCGTTCCAAAGAGAATGGCTTCAGTTTTCCCTAGGTGTAATGATAGTTTGTTGTCTACTAACCATTTGCTGCAGGACTCCAGTTCCAGTGTTAAAACATTAGCAATATCTTGTGGGTCTTTACCTGTCACTAACAGAGCACTGTCATCTGCATACAGTAGGAGTTTGCACTTGACACTGATAGGCATATCATTGACATAACATAAGAATAGTAAGGGACCCAGAATACTACCTTGGGGAACTCCACATGTTATCGGCAGGGGTTCTGATTCCGTTTTGTTGATTTTGACTATTTGTCTCCTGTTGCTAAGGTAGGACTTAAACCAGTCTACAGAACCTATACCGATAGCTTGAAGTTTCTTACATAATATATTGTGGTTGACAGTATCGAAGGCCTTTTGCAGGTCTAAGGTTACCATACCTATGAGGTTCCCTTTTGACATTTCAGTTCTCAGGTAATCCATCAGATTAATAAGGGAGGTATCGGTTGAGTAGGATCTTCTAAAGCCCGATTGATAGCTATGGAGAATGCTGTTGTCATTAAGGTACTTAACTACTTGAGAATACACCGCCCTCTCCAGAATTTTAGATATTATACTGAGTATACTAACAGGTCTATAGTTGCTTACATCAGACCTATTATTTTTCTTGAAGATAGGAGTAACTCTGGCCTCCTTGAACCCCTCCGGTACGGTATTAGTGGTGATTGATAGATTTATTATGTGAGCAATAGGGATTGACAGTTCAGAAGCACCATCTTTTAGGAACTTAGACGGGATGTTATCAGGGCCTGTGCTCTTAGTTGGGTTTAACCTGCTTAGTTCTTTTTGAATGAAGTCATGAGATACACTTACTAGTTGACAACTGTTTGGGGTTACCCCTTTATTGGTATAGTATGTTTGAAACTTATCAGAGTCTGTGTTAAAGGTATTTGATGCAGCTGGTAGTTTACTTACTAGTGTTGATGCAACAGATGTGTAGTAGGAATTAAAGCAATTTGCCACCTTAGATGTTTCGTGGCATACCTCATTATCGATAGTGAGTACTATGTTAGACCTATCTACTGGCTTATGGCTATACCCCAACTGTTTTAGTTGTTGCCAGAGCTTTCTGGGGTTATGCTTATACTCTTCAATTTTTGAGCAATAGTGCTTTGCCTTTGCTCCTTTTATAAGCCTCTGTACTCTGTTCCTCACCCTTTGGAATTCATTTAGTGCTGCAATAACCTGTCTGTTTGCTTTAAATCTTTTTAGCAGCAGGTCTCTGAATTTCATATTATCTAATATCTCAGTAGTCATCCAGGGTTCAGTTCTTCGTTTAATCCTAACCTCTTTAACTGGTGCAATATTATTAAGAATGGTAGTGAACATTGTTTTGAATTTTTCCCAGGCATCGTTTACGTCCGTGCAACTTGTTATCTCTGTCCAGTCATAATTGTGTAGCCTATTTACCAGTGTTTCTTTACTGTAGTTTCTAGTTGACCTCATTTTTATTGTCCTGTGTAGGCCTATCCTATCCCTAGTGATTTTCCTGGTGCAGTAAATGATGAAATGATCACTAAGACCTGTGGTAATGACGCCTGACTGACTAATGTTCTCAGCGCGGTTGCAAAGTATGTGGTCAATTAGGGTGGCTGAGAACTGTGTGATCCGGGTTGGTTTATTAATTAGTTGGGTGTAGCTATTTAATCCTAGAATTTACTTATACCTTTTGCATAGCCCGTTATTTTGTTGCTGAAAACAGATATTGAAGTCGCCCAGTATTATTGTTTCGCAATTGCTTTCAACTCCGGACAAGACTCTGGAAAAGTCTTCTAAGAACTGGTCCTGGGTAGGAGGGCGGTAACTAGTTCCTACTAAGATGGGTTTGGTCTTGGGGAGCGGCACTTCAAACCATAGAATCTCCAGTTTATTGTTATTTAAATCAGGTCTTGGGTTGTAAGCTAAGTCATTTCTAATGTAGGCACATACTCCACCACCCTTTCTGTTCCTATCTAAGCGTTTTATATTGTAACCTTTTATTTTGACCTCGTCGTCAGTCACCGTATCATCCAACCAAGATTCAGAGATGGTTATAACTGCCGCCCTAATTTTGTTAGCTAGAATCCTAATCTCTGCCAATTTAGGAAGAAGTGATCTTGCATTGACATGAATAAAGTGAAGGCCTGTTTTCATAAAACAATCATAATCATCAATATATGGCAATGGGTCATTTGTATTAAAATTAGGTAAATCAATGTCATCACTGCTAAAGGGTAACTGTGCCAAAGTGCATTTGTTACACACAAAATGAATTCTGGCACCGTTGCTATAATTGTACATACATCCATCATGCACCCACCCCTTACACATTTTACATAAGGTGCCTTTTCTGTTTTTCATGCGTACTTTAGTACAGTGTATGCATCTGTTTGGTAGACTGACTTCTGTCAATCTCACCGAGTCTTAAGTCAATAAAATTCAGTTGAAGTTCTTTTCGTATTATTGTTTTCAAACTGCTAACTGACCACCCAAGATTGTAATCTACCCCCTCTTTGAAAGTATACAGCTTAGCCAATTTATCAGTTCTATCATGCATCTGAAGACCAATGTGAGATGAAATCCACAGCATGTGCACTCTGACTCCACTGTCCACAATCTTACCATACCTGTGTCTGGCTTCTGACACAAGCATGCCACAATTTATACTTAATGAGTTGAGAGCATTTATAGATGACAGAGAATCAGTTACAATTAAAGTGTCAACCTTAGATACATGGACGCATTTGAATGCAAGGAGTATAGCAAACAGTTCTGTTTGAAGGGTAGAGGCCCAGTTATTGATGCATGCTCCAATTTCTTCATGAGAGCCTTCACTCTGTATGACAACAGCAGCACTACCTGCTGCACCAGTGGATTGTGAACAGAACCATCAACGAATATAATTTGTGTAAGAGTGTGCTGTGTGACTCATCCATCTCCCTTTTGCCACCTGTTACCCTCGCTTCCTTCCTGCCCTGCAGCGCTGTATAGCCCTTGTGGTTTAGCGCTTCTTTTTTATAATAATAATAATAATAATAATGTGTGACTAAGTTATCAATACAGCTTAAGGCATCATGTTTGGCTTCAAAGCGAAGCTTTGGTTGTGACTGAAGAAATATTTTGGGGGGAAATGGAGGGATGGTAGTTTGGAATGGGGTAATATCCCATGGAGCGGCTAGGTGCCGCTGTTGCCTTACTTGACATAGATCATGTAACTGGTTCATGCGGAAGTCGGTTCCAATTTGTTCGATCCATCTGGAGGGTTGTTCACGAGTGCTGACGAAAGTTTGGAGGGCTTCTGTCCAGAGGTTTGAATGGGCTTCCCTGAATATATTAGCACCAATTAGGATATTTCTTTCAGTAACACAATCTCTGATGCTTGGAATATCCAGCTCTTTCCGCATATTTAAAATTTTGGCAGTACGAGAGCGTCCTAGAATGATCCTCATTGCTTCGTTCTGCAGTTTTTCCAGCCCTCCATCAAGCTTCCAGTCTGACACAAAAGCAAGTACTGGCACAGCTTAATCAACCAATGATCTAATATAAGCAGGGTAAGCTGTTTTCGTCACTTGTCCAGTTTTTTTAATTTTACTCCTCTCTGTCAACCTGTTTCTGATTTTCTTATTCTCGTGGCATGAAAATAGTTCAATAATTACCGAAATTTCATCAGAGGTTCCCCCTCAAGTTAAATACAAATAGGAACTGAGTGTAACACTAAAGAGCTAAATAGACAGTGAACTATACCTTCACACCGTGTGGAGATGCATGGCTCCCATGGGTTTAGCGCTTCACGTGCAAAATTATAATAAATCTGATGTGTTGACTACTTACGTAAATTAAGTTGTCAGTTTATTTGTCCAGAACAACTGATTAATATTACATCTTTTATATATGTTAATAAATTACAAAGTAATTGTGATTTTGGGAGACGTTAAGTGAATGTATAGGAGCCTTTGAACCAAGTGAGAGAGTAATTGTGGTAGGGGACCTGAATGCTAAAGTAGGAGAAACTTTTAGAGAGGGTGTGGTAGGTAAGTTTGGGGTGCCAGGTGTAAATGATAATGGGAGCCCTTTGATTGAACTTTGTATAGAAAGGGGTTTAGTTATAGGTAATACATATTTTAAGAAAAAGAGGATAAATAAGTATACAAGATATGATGTAGGGCGAAATGACAGTAGTTTGTTGGATTATGTATTGGTAGATAAAAGACTGTTGAGTAGACTTCAGGATGTACATGTTTATAGAGGGGCCACAGATATATCAGATCACTTTCTAGTTGTAGCTACACTGAGAGTAAAAGGTAGATGGGATACAAGGAGAATAGAAGCATCAGGGAAGAGAG
>NW_027200740.1:0-17449 GCF_038502225.1 Cherax quadricarinatus
AAATCCTCATGCAACTTCCTAGCCTTTTCACTTATGATCACTTGAGAGATGCTATCTCCTGCTATCTGTTTCTCATTTATCCACACCAATAACAGTCTCTCAACATCTTCCATCACTTGCGATCTCTGTTTCGAAAACACAGTTAAACCTTTGGCAAGAACAGCTTCCTTGATTGCCTTTTTGTTGCCCACAATAGTAGCGATGGTTGATTGGGGTTTACTATACAACCTGGCCAGCTCAGAGACACGCACTCCACTTTCATACTTATCAATGATCTCTTTCTTCATCTCTATAGTAATTCTCACCCTTATTCCTGTAGGGTTGGCACTAGAAGCTTTCTTGGGGCCCATGGTCACTTATTTTGCAGATAAAATCACCAGAAACAATGTAATAATACGAAATGTTCCGATTGTATGCTTGGATGTTACCGCGGAGGCTGGCTGGTAAACAATGCCACAGGCGGAACATGTGAGGCTGGCTAAGGGCGCACATTAGACTCGTCTCGGACGAACAGCGTTGAGCGGGTTTTTTAGCGGATTTTTTATTTTATTATCACACCGGCCGATTCCCACCAAGGCAGGGTGGCCCGAAAAAGAAAAACTTTCACCATCATTCACTCCATCACTGTCTTGCCAGAAGGGTGCTTTACACTACAGTTTTTAAACTGCAACATTAACACCCCTCCTTCAGAGTGCAGGCACTGTACTTCCCATCTCCAGGACTCAAGTCCGGCCTGCCGGTTTCCCTGAATCCCTTCATAAATGTTACTTTGCTCACACTCCAACAGCACGTCAAGTATTAAAAACCATTTGTCTCCATTCACTCCTATCAAACACGCTCACGCATGCCTGCTGGAAGTCCAAGCCCCTCGCACACAAAACCTCCTTTACCCCCTCCCTCCAACCCTTCCTAGGCCGACCCCTACCCCGCCTTCCTTCCACTACAGACTGATACACTCTTGAAGTCATTCTGTTTCGCTCCATTCTCTCTACATGTCCGAACCACCTCAACAACCCTTCCTCAGCCCTCTGGACAACAGTTTTGGTAATCCCGCACCTCCTCCTAACTTCCAAACTACGAATTCTCTGCATTATATTCACACCACACATTGCCCTCAGACATGACATCTCCACTGCCTCCAGCCTTCTCCTCGCTGCAACATTCATCACCCACGCTTCACACCCATATAAGAGCGTTGGTAAAACTATACTCTCATACATTCCCCTCTTTGCCTCCAAGGACAAAGTTCTTTGTCTCCACAGACTCCTAAGTGCACCACTCACTCTTTTTCCCTCATCAATTCTATGATTCACCTCATCTTTCATAGACCCATCCGCTGACACGTCCACTCCCAAATATCTGAATACATTCACCTCCTCCATACTCTCTCCCTCCAATCTGATATTCAATCTTTCATCACCTAATCTTTTTGTTATCCTCATAACCTTACTCTTTCCTGTATTCACCTTTAATTTTCTTCTTTTGCACACCCTACCAAATTCATCCACCAATCTCTGCAACTTCTCTTCAGAATCTCCCAAGAGCACAGTGTCATCAGCAAAGAGCAGCTGTGACAACTCCCACTTTGTGTGTGATTCTTTGTCTTTTAACTCCACGCCTCTTGCCAAGACCCTCGCATTTACTTCTCTTACAACCCCATCTATAAATATATTAAACAACCACGGTGACATCACACATCCTTGTCTAAGGCCTACCTTTACTGGGAAAAAATTTCCTTCTTTCCTACATACTCTAACTTGAGCCTCACTATCCTCGTAAAAACTCTTCACTGCTTTCAGTAACCTACCTCCTACACCATACACTTGCAACATCTGCCACATTGCCCCCCTATCCACCCTGTCATATGCCTTTTCCAAATCCATAAATGCCACAAAGACCTCTTTAGCCTTATCTAAATACTGTTCACTTATATGTTTCACTGTAAACACCTGGTCCACACACCCCCTACCTTTCCTAAAGCCTCCTTGTTCATCTGCTATCCTATTCTCCGTCTTACTCTTAATTCTTTCAATTATAACTCTACCATACACTTTACCAGGTACACTCAACAGACTTATCCCCCTATAATTTTTGCACTCTCTTTTATCCCCTTTGCCTTTATACAAAGGAACTATGCATGCTCTCTGCCAATCCCTAGGTACCTTACCCTCTTCCATACATTTATTAAATAATTGCACCAACCACTCCAAAACTATATCCCCACCTGCTTTTAACATTTCTATCTTTATCCCATCAATCCCGGCTGCCTTACCCCCTTTCATTTTGCCTACTGCCTCACGAACTTCCCCCACACTCACAACTGGCTCTTCCTCACTCCTACAAGATGTTATTCCTCCTTGCCCTATACACGAAATCACAGCTTCCCTATCTTCATCAACATTTAACAATTCCTCAAAATATTCCTTCCATCTTCCCAATACCTCTAACTCTCCATTTAATAACTCTCCTCTCCTATTTTTAACTGACAAATCCATTTGTTCTCCAGGCTTTCTTAACTTGTTAATCTCACTCCAAAACTTTTTCTTATTTTCAACAAAATTTGTTGATAACATCTCACCCACTCTCTCATTTGCTCTCTTTTTACATTGCTTCACCACTCTCTTAACTTCTCTCTTTTTCTCCATATACTCTTCCCTCCTTGCATCACTTCTACTTTGTAAAAACTTCTCATATGCTAACTTTTTCTCCCTTACTACTCTCTTTACATCATCATTCCACCAATCGCTCCTCTTCCCTCCTGCACCCACTTTCCTGTAACCACAAACTTCTGCTGAACACTCTAACACTACATTTTTAAACCTACCCCATACCTCTTCGACCCCATTGCCTATGCTCTCATTAGCCCATCTATCCTCCAATAGCTGTTTATATCTTACCCTAACTGCCTCCTCTTTTAGTTTATAAACCTTCACCTCTCTCTTCCCTGATGCTTCTATTCTCCTTGTATCCCATCTACCTTTTACTCTCAGTGTAGCTACAACTAGAAAGTGATCTGATATATCTGTGGCCCCTCTATAAACATGTACATCCTGAAGTCTACTCAACAGTCTTTTATCTACCAATACATAATCCAACAAACTACTGTCATTTCGCCCTACATCATATCGTGTATACTTATTTATCCTCTTTTTCTTAAAATATGTATTACCTATAACTAAACCCCTTTCTATACAAAGTTCAATCAAAGGGCTCCCATTATCATTTACACCTGGCACCCCAAACTTACCTACCACACCCTCTCTAAAAGTTTCTCCTACTTTAGCATTCAAGTCCCCTACCACAATTACTCTCTCACTTGGTTCAAAGGCTCCTATACATTCACTTAACATCTCCCAAAATCTCTCTCTCTCCTCTGCATTCCTCTCTTCTCCAGGTGCATACACGCTTATTATGACCCACTTCTCGCATCCAACCTTGACTTTAATCCACATAATTCTTGAATTTACACATTCATATTCTCTTTTCTCCTTCCATAACTGATCATTTAACATTACTGCTACCCCTTCCTTTGCTCTAACTCTCTCAGATACTCCAGATTTAATCCCATTTATTTCCCCCCACTGAAACTCTCCTACCCCCTTCAGCTTTGTTTCGCTTAGGGCCAGGACATCCAACTTCTTTTCATTCATAACATCAGCAATCATCTGTTTCTTGTCATCCGCACTACATCCACGCACATTTAAGCAACCCAGTTTTATAAAGTTTTTCTTCTTCTCTTTTTTTAGTAATTGTATACAGGAGAAGGGGTTACTAGCCCATTGCTCCCGGCATTTTAGTCGCCTCATACGACACGCATGGCTTACGGAGGAAAGATTCTTTTCCACTTCCCCATGGACAATAGAAGAAATAAAAAAGAACAAGAGCTATTTAGAAAAAGGAGAAAAACCTAGATGTATGTATATATATATATGCATGTGCGTGTCTGTGAAGTGTGACCAAAGTGTAAGTAGGAGTAGCAAGATATCCCTGTTATCTTAGCGTGTTTATGAGACAGAAAAAGAAACCAGCAATCCTACCATCATGCAAAACAGTTACAGGTTTTTGTTTCACAGTCATCTGGCAGGACGGTAGTACTTCCCTGGGTGGTTGCTGTCTACCAACCTACTACCTTTTTTAGCGGTATGCGAGGCAAAATCTTGGCGATAAAATGTAGCGGTATGCGGATTTAACGTTATGTGATGCCAACGGTATGCGGGGGTCCACTGTATATTACTAAATTTGAAAGGAGGAACTTTCGTTTTTCCTGTTGGGCCACCCCACCTCGGTGGGATACGGCCGGTGTGTTGAAAGAAAGAAGAATATATATATATATATATATACGTATATATATATATTTTCCATGGGGAAGTGGAACAGAATTCTTCCTCCGTAAGCCATGCGTGTCGTAAGAGGCGACTAAAATGCCAGGAGCAAAGGGCTAGTAACCCCTTCTCCTGTATATATTACTAAATTTAAAAGGAGAAACTTTCGTTTGTCCTTTTGGGCCACCCCGCCTTAGTGGGATGCAGCTGGTGCGTTGAAAGAAAGAAAGAAAGAAAGAAAGAAAGAAAGAAAGAAAGATATATATATATATATATATATATATATATATATATATATATATATATATATATATATATATATATATATATATATATACAGGAAGGCCCCGCTTTACGGCGTTTCACTTTACGGCATTCCGCTAATACGGACATTTCAAATTATGACCAAAACTCGCTATACGGCTCCCCCCACCTGACTTTCTAATACGGTCACCGTGCCCCACCCTGTTTGTTTACATTCTCCATGAGCTCAGTAAGCACTAAGTCTCTCCATTTTGTCTGGAAACTCCAAAATTTCAAATGTTTTTAAAAGTTATTTCATATTTTATATTTACTCTGATAATTATACTTATGTATACCTGTACCTAAATAAACTTACATACATCGAGTCATTTAAATGTCGTATATTACATTAATATACACATTTTCATTAATCCATCCATGATATTTTTTTCAAAATTATATAATAAACACGATGCATAACATATAAATAAGATAAATACACCCCACAGTAGAATAAATAAACATAAATGTGAGATGTGGTAGCAGACGACTTGCACAAGTGACGCCATATTAGAAATGATAATAATAACAATACTCACCGAGTCTCATTAAATGTCGTATATTACGGTAATATACACATTTTCATTAATCCATCCATGATATTTTTTTCAAAATTATATAATAAACACGATGCATAACATATAAATAAGATAAATACACCCCACAGTAGAATAAATAAACATAAATGTGAGATGTGGTAGCAGACGACTTGCACAAGTGATAATAATAACAATACTCACCGAGTCTCATTAAATGTCGTATATTACGGTAATATACACATTTTCATTAATCCATCCATGATATTTTTTTCAAAATTATATAATAAACACGATACATAACATAAAAAGATGATAAATACACCCCACAATAGAATAAATAAACATAAATATAAGATGTGGGAGCCACATAACTTGTACAAGTGACGGCAAGAATAACATTTTCTCTAATCTAACATAAGAGAAAATGTGTTACTGGGGGTAACTGTAGAAAATTATTCCTTTCGTATGTATGTAAGTTTATATAGGTATACACAAATACAGTTACATAGATTATCATACATAACAACATACGTGTAGAGAACCTAGGATAACCCAAAAAAGTCAGTGGGACTTATTTCCATTGCCTTCACTCAGAGCATCATTTCTTCTCAAAATGATGTTACATGAGAATGGGAGTGTTCTTCTTTATTAATTCTACCGTATCAATGTAGAGACAACCTGTACACAATGTAACTTGTACACAAACCAGACGTGTACACTTCGTTTGTTTACAAAACTTACGTTCGCCTGGTTTGTTTACTCTGCGCCTGTCCCCTCTCATGTACTCATTCTTTCTCTCTCTCATTTATTCGTTTTATCTCATTTACTTACTCCTGACCCTACATTAAGACTACAAATATTTTAAGGTAAGTAATGAGTGAACTGTATATACATTTTATCGCTCTGGGATGCTTAAATATCATAGAATAGTATGTGTGGGTGGGGTGGCCTGGTAAGGTAGCCTGCCTGGCTATTACAATACATACCACACTTGATTTCTTACAATAAATACTACTTGTCTCACCCTAGATTAAGACTATAAATATTTTAAGGTAAGTAATGAGTGCACTATGTGTGTATTGTACTTTTTTATTGTTTTTTGATGCCTGGTTCTATTGCTAACTTAATATATGTTAGTGTAAACTTGTTATCTAGTGTTTGTATGCATTTATAAGTGGAAAAAAAGGGTGTTCCACTTTACGGCTATTTCCGCTTTACGGCGGTAGCCTGGAACCTAACCTGCCGTATAAGTGGGGCCCTCCTGTATATATTTTTTTTATTTATTTTATTATCACACTGGCCGATTCCCACCAAGGCAGGGTGGCCCGAAAAAGAAAAACTTTCACCATCATTCACTCCATCACTGTCTTGCCAGAAGGGTGCTTTACACTACAGTTTTTAAACTGCAACATTAACACCCCTCCTTCAGAGTGCAGGCACTGTACTTCCCATCTCCAGGACTCAAGTCCGGCCTGCCGGTTTCCCTGAATCCCTTCATAAATGTTACTTTGCTCACACTCCAACAGCACGTCAAGTATTAAAAACCATTGGTCTCCATTCACTCCTATCAAACACGCTCACGCATGCCTGCTGGAAGTCCAAGCCCCTCGCACACAAAACCTCCTTTACCCCCTCCCTCCAACCCTTCCTAGGCCGACCCCTACCCCGCCTTCCTTCCACTACAGACTGATACACTCTTGAAGTCATTCTGTTTCGCTCCATTCTCTCTACATGTCCGAACCACCTCAACAACCCTTCCTCAGCCCTCTGGACAACAGTTTTGGTAATCCCGCACCTCCTCCTAACTTCCAAACTACGAATTCTCTGCATTATATTCACACCACACATTGCCCTCAGACATGACATCTCCACTGCCTCCAGCCTTCTCCTCGCTGCAACATTCATCACCCACGCTTCACACCCATACAAGAGCGTTGGTAAAACTATACTCTCATACATTCCCCTCTTTGCCTCCAAGGACAAAGTTCTTTGTCTCCACAGACTCCTAAGTGCACCACTCACTCTTTTTCCCTCATCAATTCTATGATTCACCTCATCTTTCATAGACCCATCCGCTGACACGTCCACTCCCAAATATCTGAATACGTTCACCTCCTCCATACTCTCTCCCTCCAATCTGATATTCAATCTTTCATCACCTAATCTTTTTGTTATCCTCATAACCTTACTCTTTCCTGTATTCACCTTTAATTTTCTTCTTTTGCACACCCTACCAAATTCATCCACCAATCTCTGCAACTTCTCTTCAGAATCTCCCAAGAGCACAGTGTCATCAGCAAAGAGCAGCTGTGACAACTCCCACTTTGTGTGTGATTCTTTATCTTTTAACTCCACGCCTCTTGCCAAGACCCTCGCATTTACTTCTCTTACAACCCCATCTATAAATATATTAAACAACCACGGTGACATCACACATCCTTGTCTAAGGCCTACTTTTACTGGGAAAAAATTTCCCTCTTTCCTACATACTCTAACTTGAGCCTCACTATCCTCGTAAAAACTCTTCACTGCTTTCAGTAACCTACCTCCTACACCATACACTTGCAACATCTGCCACATTGCCCCCCTATCCACCCTGTCATACGCCTTTTCCAAATCCATAAATGCCACAAAGACCTCTTTAGCCTTATCTAAATACTGTTCACTTATATGTTTCACTGTAAACACCTGGTCCACACACCCCCTACCTTTCCTAAAGCCTCCTTGTTCATCTGCTATCCTATTCTCCGTCTTACTCTTAATTCTTTCAATTATAACTCTACCATACACTTTACCAGGTACACTCAACAGACTTATCCCCCTATAATTTTTGCACTTATATATATATATATATATATATATATAGATATATATATATATATATATATATTACACCTGATTGTTTTTTTCTAGAACTGATAATAGTATATTTTGGACAAAATTTGATACTGTATATACATTTTAATGTGTAAGAGAAAAATATGTTTTGCAATTATTAGTAATAAAATATAGTGGTGAAACTATGTAAAGAATGTATTTAATATTACACTGTAGATGGTAGACTAGTTGACCTATTAAACACTGTAGATGGTAGACTAGTTGACCTATTAAACACTGTAGATGGTAGACTAGTTGACCTATTAAACACTATAGATGGTAGACTAGTTGACCTATTAAACACTGTAGATGGTAGACTAGTTGACCTATTAAACACTGTAGATGGTAGACTAGTTGACCTATTAAACACTGTAGATGGTAGACTAGTTGACCTATTAAACACTGTAGATGGTAGACTAGTTGACCTATTAAACACTGTAGATGGTAGACTAGTTGACCTATTAAACACTGTAGATGGTAGACTAGTTGACCTATTAAACACTGTAGATGGTAGACTAGTTGACCTATTAAACACTGTAGATGGTAGACTAGTTGACCTATTAAACACTGTAGATAGACTAGTTGACCTATTAAACACTGTAGATGGTAGACTAGTTGACCTATTAAACACTGTAGATGGTAGACTAGTTGACCTATTAAACACTGTAGATGGTAGACTAGTTGACCTATTAAACACTGTAGATGGTAGACTAGTTGACCTATTAAACACTGTAGATGGTAGACTAGTTGACCTATTAAACACTGTAGATGGTAGACTAGTTGACCTATTAAACACTGTAGATGGTAGACTAGTTGACCTATTAAACACTGTAGATGGTAGACTAGTTGACCTATTAAACACTGTAGATGGTAGACTAGTTGACCTATTAAACACTGTAGATGGTAGACTAGTTGACCTTATATTAAACACTCTTATGACTCAGTCAAAAATTTCCCTCCCTTTAATTGTTTTTATTTATTTGGCTGCTCTCACACTGCAGTACAATCTGGTCCAATATACTGTACCAGAGGTCATATATGCTGCATTACCTAGCCATGTGAACCATCTAGTTGTATATACCATCTGTCATACACAACATCCAGTCATATGTACCGTTTGGTCGTATACACTATTTCCTGCACCCACACAACATCCTTACAATGAATACTCTCCTCAATTTTTTTTTTGGGCTGACACTATTTCACTTGTAGTTCTCTATTTTTTCCTCACTTTCACATCCGTATGTCTGCAGAGGCAAGCCTCAATATTCCTACACATTATATCTCAGTATAAAAAAAATGCAATTGCTTCACATAAACAAGAGCCAAAATATATTTTGTACCCCCATTAGAGACGTACCTTCTTTGATGCTAGGTATTCCATGCCACGAGCTACTTGGCAGGCAAAGCTAACCAAGTCATTTTGTGTAATTGTATCTAGTTCCTGGCCAATTGCTCGTTCATAGCCAGAAGATGGTCTGTTGTTGCGGAGATAGTCACGCAAATTTCCATGAGCTGCATACTCAACGACAACATACAGAGGGCCATCTTGCTTACAGCATCCAAGTAGGTTAATGATATTGATATGTGTGCCAATCATTGTCATCCTTTCCATCTCTGACACCAAGTCCATTAATTCAGAGTCTGTGTGACCCTCTGTTGGACCAAGGCAAAAACAAATTAGTACTCTCCTTAAAAAACTCTTGGAAATATTTTTTTTTTTCACAAATTTGGAAGTTTGACAAACAAAATTTTTTAACAAAGCAGGGCACATGTAGTAAATACATGTATAGTTAAAAGTAAAGACTACAGAATTCTGGCAAAACAAAATACAAAGGTTTTAAATCACATTGACTATTTCCTACTAAGGAAGGGTCACCAAGAGAAGGAAGCAGATTCACTCTTACTATTCCTCATTCTGTCTCGAGTACAAACATCACATTCCCAATGACTGAACTGCAACCTTCATACCCTTCACAGTATACTGTACTTCTCAATGCCTACATCTTTTTAACCAGACTCTTACCTTTCAACATTTTGACTGCCACAGTTGTATTCATATCTGGTCTAAGGAAACCTTGTATTTCAGCTCTTACAACTTTCCCAAAGGCACCCTCTCCTAGAGTTTCTCCCATCACCAGCCTTGAACGTGGTAATTCCCAAGGAGTACCGAAAAGTAGCTCATATTCTGATATACTTGCTATTTCAGACCCATGTTCCAGGTCAATGGCACGTCTCTTTTCCTTTTGACATTTCTTCCAGACAAAGGAAGCCATGATGCTAGCAATTACCATAACAGAAAGTAAAACTACCCCCAGGATGAGAATAGCATGAGATTCAGCATCTGCAAGGATGGGCTCCGCTGAAAAAATGACAGTACACTGTAAGCACCACCACCCAAATTAAATCTGTAAGATGTACATTACTGTACATGGAAAGAAATATCCTGAATTTTAATCCAATCACTAATGTTTACTATCAATCTTTGTCTTAAGAGAGAATTCACGTCATTTGCCCTCTCCATATTTTGCAGATGTCAGCCTTTAAGGCTGACATCTGCAAAAAGTAATTATTTGACTCTGCCATTCCTAGAGATATATAAAACAGTCATTACATTATATTGAATATAAAATTACATATGCAGTATTATTTAAGCATTACTGAACCCCAACAAATATTGTTAAAATTGGACCTCTGCATACAGTATCTTTTCTAGTGCCTCTGAAAAATGTTTTTGTCAATTCAGTGAGCTTACCCTCCATGACATTGAGGTATGCTGTTGATGACGATGTTCCAAGACTGTTGGCAGCAATGTCTGTGCACCAACCAGCATCATTCTCTGTGACGTTGGTCAGCACTACAACTTGACGATCCTCCATGCTTCTTATATTACCACCCTCCTAAAATTAAACCTGTCTCAATAACTGCTTAGGAAAAAATATTTATTTTGAAATATGGTACATTTACAAAAATATTACACTTCATTAGGTATATCAATTTAGGAAAGTTTCAAGAATACTTTTCTTTAGATTTTGTGAAAGTGCAAAACAGAATTTAGGAAGCTTTTCTTTTCCCCAACAGAAATTACAGATGATACTTTATTAAAATTTGCCTTTTTTTCTTGTTAGTCTACAAATTTGTAAAATAAGTAAAAATAAATTAGTATTATGCAATATTCCTTTTTTTTTTTTAATCAATTCAGAAAGTTCATAAAACACCCAAGACAAGACAAAACATGCAGCACAAACAGCAAGCACATAGATATGGAGTAAGGACAAGCTTAATTAAACTACAATATTCATTTTCCAAAGCCTTAAAACTTAAAACTCAATGTAAAGAGTCCATTCTCAATTTACATTAATATACTGGTGAACATGCTGAGTGAAGTTACTCAGAGCTACATGTGGCCCGGTGGCCTGGTGGCTAAAACTCCCGCTTCACACACTGAGGGCCCGGGTTCGATTCCCGGCGGGTGGAAATTCCGACACGTTTCCTTACACCTATTGTCCTGTTCACCTAGCAGCAAATAGGTACCTGGGTGTTAGTCGACTGGTGTGGGTCGCATCCTGGGTGTTAGTCGACTGGTGTGGGTCGCATCCTGGGTGTTAGTGGACTGGTGTGGGTCGCATCCTGGGTGTTAGTGGACTGGTGTGGGTCGCATCCTGGGTGTTAGTCGACTGGTGTGGGTCGCATCCTGGGTGTTAGTCGACTGGTGTGGGTGGCATCCTGGGGGACAAGATTAAGGACCCCAATGGAAATAAGTTAGACAGTCCTCGATGACGCACTGACTTTCTTGGGTTATCCTGGGTGGCTAACCCTCCGGGGTTAAAAATCCGAACGAAATCTTATCTTATCTTATCTTACTCATTTTGCCTTTTCTCAAGGCTGACATAAGCACACATTCATAAACATGCTAGTCTTTAGTTTTTTCAAAACTAATTAGCATGCATTATTCAGCCAACATATTTTTTTGTCAGCATCACTACTGTTAGCATCATAGTGACTTCACACCACACATGATGCTCAAATTGATAATACAAGTCTTCCTTGCCATTTAGGGCATCCTCAAGAATTTTTGTATCTATAAATCTATAAATCTATATCTATAAATGCTTTTTCCACACTAAAAAAGGCACGAGAGTATTTTGTGTGCAGGTATCCACCTCAAAGCGTACAGTGCTGCCTCGAGTTACAGTCACGTTTTCCAGATGCTTGGTGAAGACTGGCCGAGAAGGGATGTGTTCTATAGCAGCAGGACAAGAATGAGTCATAATTAGTATGGCCTATAAGTCAAAATAACCCATATGGGATAAAATCGAGGAATGTTCACCATCACCACTTTGTATTAGTGTAGTAAGAAAATCTGAAAAATTTTCATAATTCATAAAACCCAGCACACAATATAATACAGGTAAATACTTTATGCAGTGTAAATTTATTTTGAGTTAAAAATTTCATACAGTAACCAGTCTCAAGATATGGAGTCTTAATTTTTAATTCTTAAAATACAGTGGACCCCCGGTTAACGATATTTTTTCACTCCAGAAGTATGTTCAGGTGCCAGTACTGACCGAATTTGTTCCCATAAGAAATATTGTGAAGTAGATTAGTCCATTTCAGACCCCCAAACATACACGTACAAATGCACTTACATAAATACACTTACATAATTGGTCGCATTCGGAGGTAATCGTTATGCGGGGGTCCACTGTATTAGGGATGAATTATGTTTTAAATTTCAGGAATGATCGTCAGGCCATCTGATAGAGTGCATGAAATTTCTACCTTCTTAAGTATTTGGTAGTACGTAGATCCAATTATACACCCATTACCACTTACATTACCTGGAGTTTACCTGGAGAGAGTTCCGGGGGTCAACGCCCCCGCGGCCCGGTCTGTGACCAGGCCTCCTGGTGGATCAGAGCCTGATCAACCAGGCTGTTGCTGCTGGCTGCACGCAAACCAACGTACGAGCCACAGCCCAGCTGATCAGGAACTGACTTTTGGTTGTCCAGTGCCAGCTTGAAGACTGCCAGGGGTCTGTTGGTAATCCCCCTTATGTGTGCTGGGAGGCAGTTGAACAGTCTCGGGCCCCTGACACTTATTGTATGGTCTCTTAACGTGCTAGTGACACCCCTGCTTTTCATTGGGGGGATAGTGCATCGTCTGCCAAGTCTTTTGCTTTCGTAGTGAGTGATTTTCGTGTGCAAGTTCGGTACTAGTCCCTCTAGGATTTTCCAGGTGTATATAATCATGTATCTCTCCCTCCTGCGTTCCAGGGAATACAGGTTTAGGAACCTCAAGCGCTCCCAGTAATTGAGGTGTTTTATCTCCGTTGGATGAATCACATTATATTTTTTACATCGTAACATACGTGTAAATCACACAGGATATGCCGACAAATAAAAAAAGGTCAAAGATCGAGGGCAACATACAGTTCGGCAGTCTGGCGCTCAGCAGACAGAGGATAGAGCCTCCACAAAACCTTGTGTTAAATGACCCATGTGGGTTTTGCCCCTAACAATAATAATTATAATAAAAAAGAAGCGCTAAACCTACTAACAATAATAAAATAATGATAGATAAATTCCTCAATATAATGGAAATTATAATCAAAACTAAGCGCTAAACCCACAAGGGTCATACAACGCTGACCTATCACTGCAGCACATGCAGTTTTTGCGATATCTGTACATTCTCCAGCGCTCCATGACCCTTGTGGGTCTAGCACTTAATTTTATATTATTTTTTATGGGGAAGAACTAAACCCAAAGGGGTTATCCAGTGAATGTACTGCACTGCCTAATTTAAGGGAAAAAAAAGAGGAAACTATAAAATGAGAATCATCCCGGTAGATTATGAGAGGAAGATCATGACATATCTATGACAATATTTATGAGAGGAAGATCATGACATATCTATGACAATATTTATGAGAGGAAGATCATGACATATCTATGACAATATTTATGAGAGGAAGATCATGACATATCTATGACAATATTTATGAGAGGAAGATCATGACATATCTATGACAATATTTATGAGAGGAAGATCATGACATATCTATGACAATATTTATGAGAGGAAGATAATGACATATCTATGACAATATTTATGAGAGGAAGATCATGACATATCTATGACAATATTTATGAGAGGAAGATCATGACATATCTATGACAATATTTATGAGAGGAAGATCATGACATATCTATGACAATATTTATGAGAGGAAGATCATGACATATCTATGACAATATTTATGAGAGGAAGATCATGACATATCTATGACAATATTTATGAGAGGAAGATCATGACATATCTATGACAATATTTATGAGAGGAAGATCATGACATATCTATGACAATATTTATGAGAGGAAGATCATGACATATCTATGACAATATTTATGAGAGGAAGATCATGACATATCTATGACAATATTTATGAGAGGAAGATCATGACATATCTATGACAATATTTATGAGAGGAAGATCATGACATATCTATGACAATATTTATGAGAGGAAGATCATGACATATCTATGACAATATTTATGAGAGGAAGATCATGACATATCTATGACAATATTTATGAGAGGAAGATCATGACATATCTATGACAATATTTATGAGAGGAAGATCATGACATATCTATGACAATATTTATGAGAGGAAGATCATGACATATCTATGACAATATTTATGAGAGGAAGATCATGACATATCTATGACAATATTTATGAGAGGAAGATCATGACATATCTATGACAATATTTATGAGAGGAAGATCATGACATATCTATGACAATATTTATGACAGGAAGATCATGACATATCTATGACAATATTTATGAGAGGAAGATCATGACATATCTATGACAATATTTATGAGAGGAAGATCATGACATATCTATGACAATATTTATGAGAGGAAGATCATGACATATCTATGACAATATTTATGAGAGGAAGATCATGACATATCTATGACAATATTTATGAGAGGAAGATCATGACATATCTATGACAATATTTATGAGAGGAAGATCATGACATATCTATGACAATATTTATGAGAGGAAGATCATGACATATCTATGACAATATTTATGACAGGAAGATCATGACATATCTATGACAATATTTATGAGAGGAAGATCATGACATATCTATGACAATATTTATGAGAGGAAGATCATGACATATCTATGACAATATTTATGAGAGGAAGATCATGACATATCTATGACAATATTTATGAGAGGAAGATCATGACATATCTATGACAATATTTATGAGAGGAAGATCATGACATATCTATGACAATATTTATGAGAGGAAGATCATGACATATCTATGACAATATTTATGAGAGGAAGATCATGACATATCTATGACAATATTTATGAGAGGAAGATCATGACATATCTATGACAATATTTATGAGAGGAAGATCATGACATATCTATGACAATATTTATGAGAGGAAGATCATGACATATCTATGACAATATTTATGAGAGGAAGATCATGACATATCTATGACAATATTTATGAGAGGAAGATCATGACATATCTATGACAATATTTATGAGAGGAAGATCATGACATATCTATGACAATATTTATGAGAGGAAGATCATGACATATCTATGACAATATTTATGAGAGGAAGATCATGACATATCTATGACAATATTTATGAGAGGAAGATCATGACATATCTATGACAATATTTATGAGAGGAAGATCATGACATATCTATGACAATATTTATGAGAGGAAGATCATGACATATCTATGACAATATTTATGAGAGGAAGATCATGACATATCTATGACAATATTTATGAGAGGAAGATCATGACATATCTATGACAATATTTATGAGAGGAAGATCATGACATATCTATGACAATATTTATGAGAGGAAGATCATGACATATCTATGACAATATTTATGACAGGAAGATCATGACATATCTATGACAATATTTATGACAGGAAGATCATGACATATCTATGACAATATTTATGACAGGAAGATCATGACATATCTATGACAATATTTATGACAGGAAGATCATGACATATCTATGACAATATTTATGAGAGGAAGATCATGACATATCTATGACAATATTTATGACAGGAAGATCATGACATATCTATGACAATATTTATGAGAGGAAGATCATGACATATCTATGACAATATTTATGAGAGGAAGATCATGACATATCTATGACAATATTTATGACAGGAAGATCATGACATATCTATGACAATATTTATGACAGGAAGATCATGACATATCTATGACAATATTTATGAGAGGAAGATCATGACATATCTATGACAATATTTATGAGAGGAAGATCATGACATATCTATGACAATATTTATGAGAGGAAGATCATGACATATCTATGACAATATTTATGACAGGAAGATCATGACATATCTATGACAATATTTATGAGAGGAAGATCATGACATATCTATGACAATATTTATGAGAGGAAGATCATGACATATCTATGACAATATTTATGAGAGGAAGATCATGACATATCTATGACAATATTTATGAGAGGAAGATCATGACATATCTATGACAATATTTATGAGAGGAAGATCATGACATATCTATGACAATATTTATGAGAGGAAGATCATGACATATCTATGACAATATTTATGAGAGGAAGATCATGACATATCTATGACAATATTTATGACAGGAAGATCATGACATATCTATGACAATATTTATGAGAGGAAGATCATGACATATCTATGACAATATTTATGACAGGAAGATCATGACATATCTATGACAATATTTATGACAGGAAGATCATGACATATCTATGACAATATTTATGACAGGAAGATCATGACATATCTATGACAATATTTATGACAGGAAGATCATGACATATCTATGACAATATTTATGAGAGGAAGATCATGACATATCTATGACAATATTTATGACAGGAAGATCATGACATATCTATGACAATATTTATGACAGGAAGATCATGACATATCTATGACAATATTTATGAGAGGAAGATCATGACATATCTATGACAATATTTATGAGAGGAAGATCATGACATATCTATGACAATATTTATGACAGGAAGATCATGACATATCTATGACAATATTTATGAGAGGAAGATCATGACATATCTATGACAATATTTATGAGAGGAAGATCATGACATATCTATGACAATATTTATGAGAGGAAGATCATGACATATCTATGACAATATTTATGAGAGGAAGATCATGACATATCTATGACAATATTTATGACAGGAGGATCATGACATATCTATGACAATATTTATGACAGGAGGATCATGACATATCTATGACAATAC
>NW_027200741.1:0-17437 GCF_038502225.1 Cherax quadricarinatus
CATGACTTATGGACTAATGAGGACGTGAATGCTGAGGTTCAGTCTTCTTATCAGTTTCTCCTTGACCTTAGATCCAAACTTGAGAAGACCTCTGACATAGTTTCGAAAAACTTAAGCTTGTCAATGGACCAGTACAAAAGCTATTTTGATTCCAAAAGTCAGAGAAGTTTTAAAGTAGGGAATGAAGTTCTGGTACTTTTGCCTATCAAGTCAAATAAATTATTAGTAGCATGGAAAGGTCCATATAAGGTGTTAAAAATTTGTGGGAAGGTTGATTACCTCATAGAAGTCAAGGGGAAACCTAAGCTTTATCATATCAACATTCTTAAGAAATATTACCGAAGAAATTCGGTTAACTGCCTGAATGACTTTGACTTAGTTTTTCCACACGAACTTGATAAGACAACTGTAGAGTGTAAGGTGTGCGTAATTGACACCTCTAACGTAGACTATAGTTGCAAGCAAGGTCATGGAATAGATTAAACTCGCAGTAGAGGTTCCACTGTATCTACAGCTTATTTATCTATCACAATTCATCTAATATGACATAGTAAACAATATAAATAACATAGAAACCTGATATACACTCAAGAATGAATAAAATATGTCATTATGTGACAGGTGGAGGTGGCCACAACCACTCCCGCATTTTTGGGGTAATCACTGCCATCTAGTGACGGCTTTTTGGAGCCGTCTATTATTATAATTATTATACATATAGTACATTATTATTATGCATGTATTATTATTATATGTATTATATTATTATACTATTATTATTATACGTATTTTTATTATTATTACAACATAAATCATTTGTAATTTTTATTCACACAAAAAATAGATTTATTGTTATGCAGACTACTGCATTATTGTAATAATTGTATAAATAATGTCAAGTCATTAATGACTGCATACTGGAATGGGCAGTGACATCATTTGTTTACTCTTGAACACTGCCAAAGAATCAAACATTTCTGCTAATTTGAGCTCAATTTCAAGGTGCTTTTCATCATAAAACCAATCAAAATCATATCTATTTCTATAATATATCTTCCATTCTATCAAATGAGACCAAAAACATGAGAATACAACCATAAAAACCATACGAAAATATACTGCTAAGGGGAGGCTAATGGCTAAGAAGTGAACTCCGTATTTATGGTCCGATTTCTTTCATTTTTTGTGTACATTAAGAATCATCTTTCCATCATACATTGCCCAAGTTTCAATAAGATAGTCCAACAAACAAATGAGATCCAATTCCCTAGATCAAGAGCCCCTTACCAGCATCAAGGAACCTCCCTTGAGGCCCGCTCGCTTACGAAAATTTCGCTCGCATATGGAAGCAAAAAATTGACTGCTCGTATTTGGAAAAACTCACATGTGGATGCGCTCACAAGTGGAGGTTTCACTGTATATAGAATAGGTAGTAAGTTACTAAATGCTGTAAAGAGTTTTTATGAGGACAGTGGGGCTCAGCTTAGGGTGTGTAGGAGAGAGGGAGATTACTTCCCAGTAAAAGTAGGTCTTAGATAGGGATGTTTAACATATTTATAGATGGGGTTGTTAAAGAAGTAAGTACTAGGGTGTGGAGGAAAGGGGTGGGATTAAATTATGGGGAATCAAATACAAAATGGGAGGTGACACGTTTAGTTTTTGATGATGTACTGTGCTTTTGGGAGATTCTAAAGAAAAGTTGCAAAGGTTAGTGGACAGGTTTGGGAGGGTGTGTAAAGGTAGAAAGTTGAAAGTAAACATAGATAAGAGTAAGGTGATGAGGGTATCAAACAATTTAGATAAAGAAAAATTGGATATCACATGAAAGGGAGTATGGAAGAAGTGAATGTTTTCAGATATTCGAGAGTAGATTTGTCAGTAGATGGCTTTATGAAGGACAAGGTTAACCATAGAAATGATGAAGGCAAAAAGGTGAGTGGTGCATTGAGATGTCTGTGGAGACAAAAAACATTATCCACGGAGGCAATGAAGGGAATGTACAAGAGTATAGTGATACCAACACTCTTATATGGGTGTGAAGCATGGGTTGTGAATGCTGCAGCAATTAGGCGGCTGGAGGCAGTGGAGATGTTATGTCTAAGGACAATGTGTGGTGTAAATATTATGCAGAGAATTCATAGTGTGGAAATTAGGAGGAGGTGTGGAGTTACAAAAAAGTATTATTCAGAGGGCTGAAGACGGGTTATTGAGGGGTTTCGTCATTTAGAGAGTATGGAGCAAATCAGAATGACTTAGAGGGTGTATAAATCTGTAGTGGAGGGAAGGAGGGGTTCGGGGTCATCCTAGTAAAGGATGGAGGGAGGGGGTAGAAGAGGTTTTGTGTGAAAGAGGCCTGGACATACAGCAGGTGTGTGAGAGCATGTTAGATAGGAGTGAATGGAGACAAATGGTCTTTGGGACCTGACGAGCTGTTGGAGTGTGAGCAGGGTAATTTGTGAAGAGATTCAGGGAAACTGGTTAGCTGGACTTAGAGTCTTGGAGGTGGGAAGTACAATGCCTGCACTTTAAAGGAGGGGTTTGGGATATGGGTTGTTTGGAGTAACATCAAAGCTATCGTATCTGAGCACCTCTGCAAAGACAGTGATTGTCTGTGAATGATGGTGAAAGTATTGAATGATGGTGAAGTTTCTTTCTTTCTTGGGTCACCCTGCTTCGGCAGAAGATGGCTGGAGTGTTAAAAAAAAAAATCCAAGTTTCCACATGCAAGCTACAATACAGTGGTCCCTTGCTTTTCGTAGTTCTCGGCAATTGTAAATTTCGCCAATCATAGGGGAATTTTCGTATAAACATGGGCTCACTTTTCATAGGTTGACTCGCGAATAGTAGTTCGTCCGGGACGCGTATGCATGGTGTGAGCCGGGGCGGCCTCCCTACCCAGCCAGTCTGGCATTGTTTACCAGTGAGTGAAGGTCCCCTCAAGTGCTCCTACAAAATATTTCATAATATTCCACTCATTTTAGTGCTTGCAAGTACTAAATAAGCTACCATGGCTCCAAAGAAAGCTCCTAGTGCCAAGCCTGTGGTAAAGAAGGTGAGAAGTATGTACAGTGACAAAGTCTTGGGCCATTTTAGGGAAGTGTTAAAGAGACACCAGAAACAGAGCTCTCTCCACAGTTACTTTGCGAGACAGGACTAGAGTGACTCTCAAGGTGGTCCTAGTGGCATTAAGAAACAGAGAAGAGAAGCAACCCCAGAGAAGCAATTGGTACCTGAGGTGTTGCTGGAAGGGGATTCCCCTTCCAAACTGTAAACAATCCAATCTCTCTCCTCCTCCAGTCTCCCATACACTAAGAAGAATCTCCAATAAAGGTAAGTGTTATGCTGGTAATGTTTCATTCATCATTTCCCATTGTATTGTTTATGTACTACATGTATATTTCATGTAAAAAATTTTTTTATTTTAATACTTCTGGGTGTCAGGAATGGATTAATTGTATTTACATTATTTCTTATGGGGAAAATTGATTCGCAAATCGTAAATTTCGTTTGTAGTAGCTCCTCCAGGAACGGATTAATTACGAAAAACGAGGGACCACTGTATTTTTGTGTTCTCAAGAACATATGTGAGGAGAGTAGGGTCTGCAATGCTATGTACAAGAGTTAAAGCATAGTCAGAGACATGTCAATCTAGCTTCAGTCAATCCGTATCAAATTTTGAGGTGTTTTGTGACTTAGGGTGTTGTAAAGTTTGTAGAACCTAATTTGTCACCCAAAGACATACTTTTCATAACTTTCCCCAGCAAAGCCCTGTAATAGAACACTATTATTTTTTGCTTCACTCAACAGTAGTCTCTCACCAAGGTAGGGTGACCCAAAGAAAACACATTCACTTGATCACCATCTTTCCAGAATTGTTCTGCCAGCACAGTAAGATTACCCTCTGACTGCAACATCCCCACCTCTCCTTCAGGAGGCAGGCACTGCCCTGCCCACCTCCAGGACTAAAGTCTGGCTAATTGGTTTCCTCTGAATCCCTTCAGAAATGTTACCTTGCTCACACTCTAAAAATGCTTCCATTCAAAACCACTTATCTTCATGCACTCCTAACACACTAACATAAGTGCTGGATGGTCAGACCCCTAAAACTCAAAGCCTCTTGTACCCCTTCCCTGAAACCATTTCTGGGATGATCCCTGCCCCTCCTACCATCCACCCCAAGATTTATACTCTCTTTGTCAATCTATTCCTCTTTATCCTCTCTATATACCCAAACCACCTCAGCAATCCCTCCTCAGCCCTCTGAATTATAACCCTGGTCACTGCACACTGCCTTTCACTTTCTATGCTCTGAAATCTCAGCAGTGTATTCACACATATTATTCTCTAATATGACATCTCCACTGCCTCTAGCCTTGTTTTCACTGCAGTGAACACAGGAAAGAGCAGGGTGATGAGGTTAACAAAAAGTCTAGACAATGATTGATTGAATATCAAATTAGAGAGAATAAGAAGGTGGACAGGTCAGCAGATGGGTCTATTAAAGAACGGGGTACTGAAGTGTTTGTGAAAAGAAAAGGTTGTATGTGGAGGCAAAAAAGGAAAGGTGCCAGAGTATAGTGGTACCAACATTTTTATATGGGCATAGGGCACAGCTTGTGAATCCTTATTCTTACATTCATGAGAGAACATTAAACCAGTTACAGGTTTAATGGGAAATGGGAGCCATTCAGGTTCAATCCAAGGAAGGAGAGCATAAATCCAGTTCCTTTGATCAAGAGCCCCTTACAGGCTCCTCACTCTGACATGATGTCCAAACGTAGATCTACGTTTTTTCAACATTTGTAGGTATTTAAAAAAAGTAGATCTTTTTTTTTTTTTACATTTGAAAATTTGTAAAAAACTTTGATCTACATTTTTTTTTTTTGTCCTATTTGAAAATATGTAAAAAAATGTAGATCTACTTTTGGAGCACTATGCATGTAAACGTAGATCTGCTTGGACAGTTTAAGGGTTAATCCTCCCAGCCTCATGCATGAATTCAGTGCCTCCCTGCATTGCTAACACTAAACATCAAAATATCCTCGCCATATTTCCAGTATCTCCAGCTCCCCATCTACCCTCTTTCATTCTTAACTGCTAAGTCCATTTGCTCTCCAAGTTTCCTCACTTCAATGATCTCTCCCCAGAACAGTCAAGTCTCAGCAGAATTTGCTGATAAAGACTTGCCCATTCTCTCACTGGCTCTACTTTGGTATTACCTCACCACACTTTTTCTAACCTCCCTCTTCATATACTCTGCCTTCAGTCTTACCATTTTTACATTGTATGAACCTCTCATATGTAAATTCTTACTCCCCTACCACCTTCTTTATCCTCCTTGCCCTATACACGAAATCACAGCTTCCCTAACTTCATCAACATTTAACAATTCCTCAAAATATTCCCTTCATCTTCCCAATACCTCTAACTCTCCATTTAATAACTCTCCTCTCCTATTTTTAACTGACAAATCCATTTGTTCTCTAGGCTTCCTTAATGTGTTAATCTCACTCCAAAACTTTTTCTTATTTTCAACAAAATTTGTTGATAACATCTCACCCACTCTCTCATTTGCTCTCTTTTTACATTGCTTCACCACTCTCTTAGCCTCTCTCTTTTTCTCCATATACTCTTCCCTCCTTGCATCACTTCTACTTTGTAAAAACTTCTCATATGCTAACTTTTTCTCCCTTACTACTCTCTTTACATCTTCATTCCACCAATCGCTCCTCTTCCCTCCCGCACCCACTTTCCTGTAACCACAAACTTCTGCTGAACACTCTAACACTACATTTTTAAACCTACCCCATACCTCTTCGACCTCATTGCCTATGCTCTCATTAGCCCATCTATCCTCCAATAGCTGTTTATATCTTACCCTAACTGCCTCCTCTTTTAGTTTATAAACCTTCACCTCTCTCTTCCCTGATGCTTCTATTCTCCTTGTATCCCATCTACCTTTTACTCTCGGTGTAGCTACAACTAGAAAGTGATCTGATATATCTGTGGCCCCTCTATAAACATGTACATCCTGAAGTCTACTCAACAGTCTTTTATCTACCAATACATAATCCAACAAACTACTGTCATTTTGCCCTACATCATATCTTGTATACTTATTTATCCTCTTTTTCTTAAAATGTATTACTTATAACTAAACCCCTTTCTATACAAAGTTCAATCAAAGGGCTCCCATTATCATTTACACCTGGCACCCCAAACTTACCTACCACACCCTCTCTAAAAGTTTCTCCTACTTTAGCATTCAGGTCCCCTACCACAATTACTCTCTCACTTGGTTCAAAGGCTCCTATACATTCACTTAACATCTCCCAAAATCTCTCTCTCTCCTCTACATTCCTCTCTTCTCCAGGTGCATACATGCTTATTATGACCCACTTTTCACATCCAACCTTTACTTTAATCCACATAATTCTTAAATTTACACATTCATATTCTCTTTTCTCTTTCCATAACTGATCTTTCAACATTACTGCTACCCCTTCCTTTGCTCTAACTCTCTCAGATACTCAAGATTTAATCCCATTTATTTCCCCCCACCGAAACTCCCCTACCCCCTTCAGCTTTGTTTCACTTAAGGCCAGGAAATCCAACTTCTTTTCATTCATAACATCAGCAATCATCTGTTTCTTGTCATCCGCACTACATCTTTATTTATTTATTTATTTATTTATTTATTTTATTTATTTCCAATTTGTGCACACATACAGAGGTACAAAAAAAAATACAGATAAGAGCAGTATGCCAAAGCCACTTATACTATGCATAGCATTACGGGCTGGCTTAAAATTAACTTAAGATTAACTAAGCAATGATTATTATTATTATTATAATCAAAAAGAAGCGCTAAGCCACAAGGACTATACAGCGCTGCTACTAAGCAATGATGAAATCAGTGATAAAACATTAATGTAAACAGATAACTATAAAGCACAAGTGAGTATTACAAAGACAGGTCATATGGTTGCATTCAGTTAGGTAGTGATTCTGTTAGGTAGTGTATTTAAAAAATAATAAAGTTAGATTGGGTCTTAGGTTTAACATTTATGTGATATAATTGTGAGAAACATTTAAGATATACAATTTATAATGTTCAGTTATTCAGTATTTATTTGGTTTTGGGTGAGTAAGTAATCTTTGAGAAGAGACTTGAATTTATAAACAGGTTGTGTTTCTTTTATATTTACAGGTAATGAATTCCAGATTTTAGGGCCTTTTATGTGCATTGAGTTTTTGCATAGTGTGAGATGGACACGAGGAACATCAAAGAGTGATCTGTGCCTTGTGTTATGGTCATGTGTTCTGTTGAGGTTGGCAAGGAGATGTTTGAGGGGAGGGTTAATATCAGAGTTAAGTGTTCTATGTATGTAATAGGTGCAGTAATAAGTATGGATGTTTTGTATGGTGAGTAGGTTTAGTGTATTGAATATTGGTGGAGTGTGCTGCCTGTAGTGAGAATTTGTTATCATTCTAACTGCAGCCTTTTGTTGGGTAATTAGTGGTCTGAGATGGTTAATTGTTGTTGAGCCCCATGCACAAATTCCATAGGTGAGATAGGGGTAAATAAGAGAGTGATATAGGGCCAGGAGGGCTGACTGTGGAACATAGTACCGTATCTTCTATAGTATGCCTACAGTCTTGGAAATTTTCTTAGAAATTTGATGTATATGTGTATGAAATTTGAGTCCATTATCAAGGTGGATTCCTAAGAATTTTCCCTCTGTTAGTTTTGTGATAGGTGATCCATTTATCATTATGTTAAGAGGGACATCTGTAGCTCTGTTACCAAACTGAATGAAGTAGGTTTTGTCAATGTTTAGTGTAAGTTTGTTAGTCCTCATCCAGGTAGATATTTTCTGTAATTCGGTATTTACAGTATTGGCTAGCGTGACTGGGCTCGGGTGAGAGAAGACGTATGTAGTGTCATCTGCAAATAGTGTGGGTTTGAGTAATTGCGAAGCATTTGGAAGGTCATTTATGTATAGGAGAAAGAGAAGAGGGCCAAGGACACTTCCCTGTGGGACACCAACTGTAATTGGTTGTGCAGAAGAGTTTGCCCCATTTGCGTACACATATTGGCTTCTGTTGCTGAGGTAAGACTTGAGGTAGTTGAGGGAGTGCCCTCTTATACCATAGTGTGACAATTTTACGTGGAGCAAGTCATGGTCAACTGTATCAAAAGCTTTACGTAAGTCAATGAAGATCCCCAGTGGGACTTCTTTTTTCTCTATTGCAGTGTATATATGTTCTAGCATGTGTATAATAGCATCATTAGTATTTTTATTAGGCCTGAATCCAAATTGGCAGGGGTTGAGTATGTTTTGGGAGATAAGGTAGGAGTAGATTCGTTTATGAATTAATTTTTCGAAGATTTTTGAGAGAGGGTGTAAGTTGGATATTGGCCTATAGTTATTCAACTCTGTTTGGTCTCCTCCTTTGTGGATCGGGGTGACCCTTGCTATTTTGAGTACTGTAGGGAAGGTGGAGGATTCAATGGATTTGTTAAAGAGTGTTGCAATGATTGGTGATAGCACTTGTGACACTTTTTTGTATATAAGGGGTGGTAAGGTATTTAAATCTCCTGCCTTGTTTTTTAGTGCGTTGATAATAAGGGAGACTTCGTATGGGTTAGTCAGAGCTAGGAACAGTGTGTTCGGGTAGTTGCCGGTGAGGTAGTCATTTGGTGGGGTATCTGAGCTTGGGATTTTATTGGCAAGGTTTTGTCCTATAGTGGAGAAGAAATCATTGAGTCTGTTTGCCGTTTCTGTTGGTGGGAGTTGGGGTTCATCTGTTTTTGCTAATTTTATTTCGCTATTTCGTGATATCTTTTTTGTTCCCAGAATTTCTGATAGGGTTTTCCAGGTCTTTTTTATATCACCTCGTAAGTTGGATAATCTGTTCTCATAATACAATTTTTTTGCCCTTCTTATCAGGCTGGTTAGGATTGACGAGTAACGTTTTGTTTGGTCTCTGGTTATGTGACCCATTCTGTACTGTTTTTCATATTGGTGTTTTGTATTTATGGATTTGAGAATGCTGGGTGTTAGCCAGGGACTGTTCAGTCTCTTTGCTGTCATCTGTTTAGTTTTTTTAGGGCAGTGCTTGTTATAGAGGTATTGGGTTTTTTTTAGAAAATTATTAATACATTCGACACTGTGCTCTTGGGAGATTCTGAAGAGAAGTTGCAGAGATTGGTGGATGAATTTGGTAGGGTGTGCAAAAGAAGAAAATTAAAGGTGAATACAGGAAAGAGTAAGGTTATGAGGATAACAAAAAGATTAGGTGATGAAAGATTGAATATCAGATTGGAGGGAGAGAGTATGGAGGAGGTGAACGTATTCAGATATTTAGGAGTGGACGTGTCAGCGGATGGGTCTATGAAAGATGAGGTGAATCATAGAATTGATGAGGGAAAAAGAGTGAGTGGTGCACTTAGGAATCTGTGGAGACAAAGAACTTTGTCCTTGGAGGCAAAGAGGGGAATGTATGAGAGTATAGTTTTACCAACGCTCTTATATGGGTGTGAAGCGTGGGTGATGAATGTTGCAGCGAGGAGAAGGCTGGAGGCAGTGGAGATGTCATGTCTGAGGGCAATGTGTGGTGTGAATATAATGCAGAGAATTCGTAGTTTGGAAGTTAGGAGGAGGTGCGGGATTACCAAAACTGTTGTCCAGAGGGCTGAGGAAGGGTTGTTGAGGTGGTTCGGACATGTAGAGAGAATGGAGCGAAACAGAATGACTTCAAGAGTGTATCAGTCTGTAGTGGAAGGAAGGCGGGGTAGGGGTCGGCCTAGGAAGGGTTGGAGGGAGGGGGTAAAGGAGGTTTTGTGTGCGAGGGGCTTGGACTTCCAGCAGGCATGCGTGAGCGTGTTTGATAGGAGTGAATGGAGACAAATGGTTTTTAATACTTGACGTGCTGTTGGAGTGTGAGCAAAGTAACATTTATGAAGGGATTCAGGGAAACCGGCAGGCCGGACTTGAGTCCTGGAGATGGGAAGTACAGTGCCTGCACTCTGAAGGAGGGGTGTTAATGTTGCAGTTTAAAAACTGTAGTGTAAAGCACCCTTCTGGCAAGACAGTGATGGAGTGAATGATGGTGAAAGTTTTTCTTTTTCGGGCCACCCTGCCTTGGTGGGAATCGGCCGGTGTGATAATAAAAAAATAAATACATTCGTCAATATCTGTATAGGTTTCTAGCTCAGTGTGCCAATCAATGTTTGCTATTGCTGTTGTGAAGTTATTAATGGCTGCCTCATTATGAAGTCTGAAGGTGACTTTAGTAGTGTCTTGGGGTAGTTTACCAAGAGTTGTTATGAGGAAAGTAGGGTAGTGGTCTGTGGTATTATCTGTAATTATGCCTGATTTTAAAGGGGATATGGTGTTGGTCCAGATGTGGTCAAGTAGGGAAACACTAGTCTCTGTAACTCTTGTAGGTTTTGTTACTGTTGGTAGTAACATACAGTTACTCATTGTGTTTGTGAATTCAGTAACGTGTGGGTCCTGGTCTTGCAGGAGATTTATATTGAAGTCACCTGAGAGTAGTAAGTGATCTTTGTTCATGCGTGCATCAGTTATCATACTTCCTAGATTTTGACTAAATTGGCTAATGTTTGACTGTGGAACTCTGTAGATGTTTATCAATGTGAGAGGTTTTTGTAGGTACTTTGATTTGAATTTAGCTATTATATATTCCCCATATTCATCCCTTGTGCAAGTATTAGTGATACATTCTAGTTGGTCTGAGTAGTATATGGCTGTGCCACCCCCTTGTTGATCTGGCCTACAGTTGTGTATGGCTGTGTAACCAGGAATGGCATAGACATCTGTACTATCAGGCTTTAGCCAGGTTTCAGTTAGTGTAATGATGGACATATTGGCATGTAAGGAATTTAGTAATGCTATGAGGTCATCGTAATGCTTGCTTAAAGATCTGATATTGTAGTTAAATATAGTTATGTTGTTGTTGGCACTGAGAAGTGCCTTTGATTGTTCTGCAGTGTAGTAATTACAGTTACTGTTTGATTCATTTAAGTCATTAAATAAGAGGTTGGTATCAGGATCAATGCTTGTAATCATAAGATTTGTAGTGAATCTATAGTTTGAATTAAGTATAAAACAAAGTAAATAGTCTTAAGCTAAAAAATAGCACCTGGATTATTTAACAAATGTAAAATAATGAGCTAAGGGACTAATGCAAATAAAGTGATGATCAAATAGTGGAGCTTGGGAATATGATAGTAGGTAGTACTATAAAGGTAATTTTTTAAAGTTAGAATTATAGTATAAAATTATAATATAAAAGGGACTAATATAGGTTGTGGTGACCAATAAAGTCGTAATCAAAAAAATGAGCTTTGGAATATAATGGCAAAATTGTGAACTTATTCTACTTTAGCACCTAAGAATAGCACCTTGATTATTTTAACAATTGTGAATATATAAACTAGGATAGTTATATAAAGCTAAAATAAAGGAGAAAACATATAAGGGACTAAAATTAAGTAATGGTAAGCAAAGTTAAATGGGCAGATGGTAGGAATTATAATATAAACTTATAATATAAAAATACAATTTGAAATGGTACTTGCAATTGCACTAGAGTCTGGTAAAAATGATATTTATTAATTTTAGTAAGTAATATCAATTGATAGTATTTAAAAAAATTATGAGGTAGTAATATGGACAGAGAAAGTATCAATTCAGCTAATGTTTAAGCGAACAATAGTAAATAACAAAATCACATAAGGTGACCTATGCTTACTAGTAAAATCACAAAATGAGGTAGTTGATTATTTAATTACTAAGAGATTGTACAATGAAATTTGAACAATAATGGAGCAAAACGTACACTACACTACGTAGGCTTTTTAGTTGGACATTGTTTAGTTATTCTCTGTAAGATTGGTATCCCTGAGAAATCGCACATTCAAGCATCCCAGTTTTATAAAGTTTTTCTTCTTCTCTTTTTTAGTAAATGTCTACAGAAGGGGTTACTAGCCCATTGCTCCCGGCATTTTAGTCGCCTCATACGACACGCATGGCTTACAGAGGAAAGATTCTTTTCCACTTCCCCATGGACAATAGAAGAAATAAAGAAGAACAAGAGCTATTTAGAAAAAGGAGAAAAACCTAGATGTATGTATATATATATGCATGTGCGTGTCTGTGAAGTGTGACCAAAGTGTAAGCAGGAGTATCAAGATATCCCTGTTATCTAGCGTGCTTATGAGACAGAAAAAGAAACCAGGTTATATTGGGCTTAAAACCTCTCAAATAGGAGCCGAAATTATTGGATGTGCAACCCTGCATAACGTGAGAAATCAGGTGACAGGAAAGGACAACTCCAGGAACCTCAGATAAGTCTGTTTATGTTGTAGCTCTGGCCAGTGTAATTTTCATAAATAGACAGTGAGGTTTTTGAGTATGATACACAGTAATCTCCAGTCAAATATTAAGAAATATTCTCCTTCTGTTATATAAATGTGTATATATAATCATTTATTAATTTGAATATACAGTCCACAAATTTATATATTTACCAGAATTCCTGGTGATGCATATTTCATTTGTAATTAATAGGACTAGAGCAACTTGTGGATATAAGTTGTAGGTATCGAAGGGGACATTTTTTGTGACCTAGGTGTCCCAAATTCCTACTTGTCTATGTAACTTTGATAAATAATAATTATCTTTGTTACCATTTACTGGTATGTACCTTATGTTATATCCAGATAAATGTAATTTTCCACAAATCTTATATTTTTAATTATCGGGAAGCGCCAAACAGGTAGGGGTCATATAGTTCCTGGGGAATACGAGACAGTCAGGTTAGATCCGAGGAGGAGGAAGGTTACAGAAGTTTCTTGGATCAAGAGCCCCTTATGATCCTCAATGGAGTTAAGTAACCTCCCTTGAGGGATGTGCTCTTAATGCGAGGAACTGCAGCCACGCATCCCTTTGCTGGAATAAAACCTCATCACATCCCACATCCAATGCGCTAATACCCCTAAGGATTTAGCGCTTCCCCTGGTGCATATAATACAGTATACCTTTCTTAGACTGCAGTCCTGGGTCCTCCTCCTGGGCCACATTTCTCTCATCACTGACTGCTGGATGAGACACATCATTTCTCTCATCACTGACTGCTGGATGAGACACATCATTTCTCTCATCACTGACTGCTGGATGAGACACCATTTCTCTCATCACTGACTGCTGGATGAGACACATCATTTCTCTCATCACTGACTGCTGGATGAGACACATCATCATCACCACTGTGAATAATGTGGACGATCTCGTCTTCATCCCTACAACTGCTCCTCTTCAATGTTTCCTCAATAATTTCCTGCCTGGCGGCCATAAGTGGTTCCCAGAAGATAAGATAAGATTTCGTTCGGATTTTTAACCCCGGAGGGTTAGTCACCCAGGATAACCCAAGAAAGTCAGTGCGTCATCGAGGACTGTCTAACTTATTTCCATTGGGGTCCTTAATCTTGTCCCCCAGGATGCGACCCACACCAGTCGACTAACACCCAGGTACCTATTTGCTGCTAGGTGAACAGGACAACAGGTGTAAGGAAACGTGTTGAAATGTTTCCACCCGCCGGGAATCGAACCCGGGCCCTCCGTGTGTGAAGCGGGAGCTTTAGCCACCAGGCCACTGGGCCACTGTTTCTACACCGCCGCTGTTAATGTCCTATTTAAAGCCTATCAACTACACCAAGGTCCTTAAGACTGCGTGTAACCTGTGTATCATTAGTCAAAAATACTTTTAATTCCTAGAAAAAGGTTTAAAGTAAACACTTAGTGTATATATACTTTTTCTTTCTTTGTTGGGTTTATAAGGGCCACTGACAACATAAGCCGTATCCAGCCCGGCTTCCCGACGGTACTTTTATTTATTTATTTTATATTTATTTATTTATTTAGGTCTTTGCAAATAATAAATTGAGATTATGTATTTACAATAATGGGTTGCAATGCAAAGACAGCTGCTATTATGTCTAGGCATTATGGGCCAACTTAACATTATTGGCTTGACTCACGAAATCGTAATGATACGATTGCAAACAAACCAGACCACGGACGGGGATAGAACCAGTGATCAGAGTCTCAAAACTCCAGACCGTCGCATTAGCCACTGGTCACAGTAGTGCCTATGCTAACCTTCCTATGATGTATAAATATACCTAGTTGGACGAATCTTATTGTGGCTAGCTGGTCCAGTGGCTAACGTGACGGTCTGAAGTTTTGAAACTCAGATCGTGGGTTCTATTCCCGCCCGTGGTATGAATTATTGGCTTACTGACTACTTAATACTAAAAATTATATCATAGTTGTACAGTAGATTATTAATTATAAGTGAATCTAATTTATATAAGACAAAAGATATATTCATATATTCAAAAATGCTTTTTGTGAAACAATGATTCAATTATATTCCTGTCGACAATGGATATAAGGTTCAAAAGTAATTGTTGAAATTATGATATGGTAATACGTACTGAGTTTTTTTTTTATATATTTTATTTAAAACTTATCACAATACAAAAATGAATAAAAGCTTAAAAAATTATGGCCACAAGCGGTCCATTCACAAAAACTCCCAATAAACAATCCACGCAACAATACCACACCAATACTAATGTAACTAACACCCGCTGCACGGCTCATAAATATCACTCAATACCTGGAGAGAGTTCCGGGGGTCAACGCCCCCGTGGCTCGGTCTGTGACCAGGCCTCCTGGTGGATCAGAGCCTGATCAACCAGGCTGTTACTGCTGGCTGCACGCAAACCAACGTACGAGCCACAGCCCGGCTGGTCAGGAACAATACCTGCAATATGCAGAATTAAGAACCTGTGCTGTAACACAGATGCCTTAAACATCCCCCCCCCCCACCTCTACACAATTTGAAAAGCATAACCACATTACCTAAAAAACATAACCATAACAGTAAATGGCCACAAATTAGACAAATCATGACTTATCTTGTCATATGAAGTAAAAAAAATTTCCAATCCTTGTTTGTACAATAATACCAACTTACAAATGCCATAACTGATTCTGTAACACACTGTTTATTTTATATTTCCATACACTTGTCACGATTACCGATAAATTTAATAGATCTGATCCCGGCAGAAAATATTTTACTAAAATATCCCCCCTTCACCACGAAGTAAAATAACTAGTATCACCAACAGATTGGGATATATACAAACTTTTACTAGAGTTCATCAAATGTTACATTACTATTTTGACAATGGATTGTCTCACCACCCCAAAAAGTATTTACATTATTATATTTCCCTAAAAAAACAGAAAGTTACTATACATGAAAGTTTTTTAATAACCACTAAATTGTTCATCTTTTATATTATGAACTAAGCCATAAAGATAAATTAACCCTAAACACCATTTTACTTTATATCTTATGATTTCCTCATAATAACTCCAAACATTCGTCGCTCAACCTCTGGGACGAGCGGACGTGAGCTGAGCCTGCCCTCTGCTGTCAGCCGGTGACAACTTGGTTTTCTCAAAATGGCGCAGCAGGCAAGAAGAAGGGTAAACACTGTCAGCATAGAAGTGGTGCGTGGGGCTGTGCATGCCCACTCAGCTCAAGTTTTATTACCTGCCATAATCAGGGACACATACGGCATTGCCAACGAAGAGCTGTATGGTGTAGCCTTGAACGGGGCATATAAAATTTTTGTGAAATTTCTCAATGCAAGTGTATACGAGGACATAGTCGCCAGGTTCCAAGATCTTTGTGTACCAGTGAATCCTGCAGTGACGGTAAGGCTACATGATGTGTCCCGCCATTATACGTGGGTGAAGATCAGAAATGTACCCTTTGAGGCTAATGAGGCAGACCTACGTGCCGTCTTCGAGAAGTTTGGGACTGTTCATATGGCGACATTGGGGAAATGGAAGGAAGGATCGTATTCTGGGATGCCTGAAGGAAGTTTTTCCTTAAAAATGACATTGAGGCATCCTATTCCTTCCTATATTTTCTTAGAAGACTTCAGGACTCAAGTAATGGTGACTTACGCAGGGCAACAACGTACCTGTCGATTATGCGGTGCCTATGATCACATTGCTGCACAGTGTGTTAAACAACAGGGTACACAGACGAAGGAGCAGCATAAGGAGGCATCAGAGGACCTTGAGACGTTGAATTTGGCACGACCTGAGTCGGTTTCCTTGAACAAGGCTTGGAGTGTGGAGGTCGAGGAGGCCTTGAGGGAGGAAGAGTGTGTAACTCTTCTGAGAGAGAGACATGCACTGCCGGGCAGGCACCGGAGACCAAAGATGTGGTGTCACTGGGTGAGGACAGGGCCGTGGAAGCTACCATTGATTCAGTCCTCCACGACCTGTTAGGGACCCCAGGAGAGGTCACAGTTGAGGGGCTTGTGGGTGCCCTGGATGCTGCTGGGGTTCCAGGTGGTGAGAGGGAAAAGGCATGTCAGAGACCCAGGTTGAGGCTGGGTTGCAAATTGGCATGGTGGTGGCGGAAGTGCACGGGATGGCTTCCGGGTGGAGGTGGGGAGAAAGGCTCGAGTGTCACGGAAGAGAGCGGCAGTGCCCTTGGACGTGGACGATGTGGATGTGCTCACTCCGGCACAGCGTTCGGGCAAAAAGGTTTGGGCTGAAGTGGTTGAGCATGGACCTGGGGGGTCCAGGGGCAAGGGGCATGTGAAAGCAGATCACAGAATGGTGATTGAAGATCAAGGGCGTATAAAGGGGAAGGGGGATAAAGGTGGTGCAATACGTAAAGGAAAACCTCCATTGACAAATTCAAGAGTCTCTCTATAAATGTTAATGGTCTGAAAAATTCTAGGAAGTGTGAATGGTTTCATGAGATGCTCATTAGGTATGGTGTAGATGTAGTGTTTGTGCAAGAGCACAACCACAAGCCGGGTTGTATGTTGATTGAGGGGTATACTGTATATGCGGCACACTCAACGAGATTGAAAGGAGGAGTGGCTATTTTGGTGAGGGAGGCTAGCCCGTTTACTGTACATCATTGTGAGGAGGGGGGTGAGGGGAGGGTTATAAGAGTGGATGGGACATGGGGAAGAGATAAGATGTCTTTTGTGTGTGTTTATGGTCCGGCGGAGGGGGACAGTCGAGTGAAGAATGAGTTTGTTCGTGAAGTGTTGGTGTATCACTTAAGGTCGCTTCCAGCATTAGCTGTGGTGGGAGGGGACTGGAATTGCGTTATACGCCGCAAGGATGTGGAACCTAGGGGAGCAGGATATTGTTCTGGCATTCTGAGGGACCTGTTAACCGGGGTGGGGTTGGTGGATGTGGAGGGGGGGGTGGCGTGGGAGGTGCAGCACACCTTTGTGAGGCAGGGGTATGCTGCACGGCTGGACAGGATATACGTGACAAGGAAAGCAGTGGTG
>NW_027200742.1:0-17417 GCF_038502225.1 Cherax quadricarinatus
TTTTAAGAACATAAGAACATAAGAACGAAGGAACACTGCAGAAGGCCTACTGGCCCATGCGAGGCAGGTCCAAGTCTCCTACCGGCTTAAGCCAATGCACCCAACCTAGTCAGGTCAGGTCACATTGACTTAAGGGAGGAACACGGCAACCGACCTGGTAGCACAAGCTATCAGGTCTAACTCACACCCACCCACATCTACTCATGTATTTATCCAACCTATTTTTAAAGCTACACAACGTTCTGGCCTCTATAACGGTACTTGGGAGTTTGTTCCACTCATCCACAACTCTATTACCAAACCAGTACTTTCCTATATCCTTCCTGAATCTGAATTTTTCCAACTTAAAACCATTGCTGCGAGTCCTGTCTAGGCTAGATATTTTCAGCACACTATTTACATCCCCTTTATTTATTCCTGTCTTCCATTTATACACCTCAATCATATCCCCCCTAATTCTACGTCTTTCTAGAGAGTGCAGTTTCAGGGCCCTTAGTCTATCCTCATAGGGAAGGTTTCTGATACATGGGATCAACTTTGTCATCCTCCTTTGTACATTTTCCAGAGAATTTATATCCATTCTGTAATACGGTGACCAAAACTGTGCAGCATAATCTAAATGAGGCCTAACCAAGGATGTATAGAGTTGAAGAACAACCTGAGGACTCCTATTATTTATGCTTCTTGATATGAAGCCAAGGATTCTATTAGCTTTATTGCGAACACTTATGCACTGTTGTCTTGGTTTCAGATTACTGCTAACCAGAACTCCTAAATCTTTTTCGCAATCCGTAATATTAAGATCTACATTATTTAGTTTATATGTGGCATGGTTATTGTCCTGTCCAACATTTAGAACTTTGCATTTGTCTATATTAAACTGCATCTGCCACTTCTCCGACCACTGCATCAGTCTATTCAAATCTTCCTGGAGTGCTCGAATGTCCTCGTCAGAATGAATTCGACGGCCTATTTTGGTGTCATCGGCAAACTTGCCGATGTCGCTCTTTATGCCCTCATCTATGTCGTTTATGTAGATTGTGAACAGCAGGGGGCCCAACACTGACCCCTGTGGAACACCGCTCGTGACGCTTCCCCACTCTGATTTCTCCCCATTTATGCAAACTCTCTGCTGCCTATTTGTCAACCATGCCTCTATCCAGGAAAAAATTTCTCCTCCTATTCCATGTGCTTTAATTTTCCTCAATAGTCTCTGATGTGGGACCCTGTCAAAAGCCTTACTGAAGTCCATATACACAATATCATATTCATTACCATGATCTACCTCCTCAAATACCTTAGTGAAAAAAGTTAATAAATTCGTAAGGCAGGAACGCCCCTTTGTAAAACCATGCTGAGATTCGTTGATTAATTTATGCTTTTCAAGGTGGCTACGAACTGCCTCGGCAATTATTGATTCCATAAATTTTCCCACTATGGAGGTTAGGCTTATTGGTCTATAGTTCGAAGCTAAGGACCTGTCACCTGTTTTGAAAATAGGTATCACATTTGCCATTTTCCACTTATCTGGCACCATGCCAGTTTGTAGTGATATGTTGAAAAGATTAGCCAAAGGTGTGCTAAGCTCCTCTTTACATTCCTTTAGAACCCTTGCATACAGTTCATCAGGGCCTGGGGATTTGTTAGGTTTTAATTTATCTATTTGCCTAAGGACCATGTCACTTGTGACCCTAATAGTGCACAGTTTATTATCGTCCTGTTCTACATAATTTATCATTACTGGAATATCGCTGGTATCCTCCTGTGTAAAAACTGAGAGGAAGTATGTGTTAAAAATTCTACACATTTCCTTATCACTGTCAGTGAGCTGACCCGAGGAACTTTTGAGTGGGCCTATCTTGTCCCTGATCTTACTTCTGTATACCTGAAAGAATCCTTTTGGGTTAGTCTTCGATTCTCTTGCAACTTTAACCTCATAATCTCTTTTTGCTTTTCTAATTCCCTTTTTTATTTCTCTCTTTAACTGAATATATCGATTTCTCAATTGCCCCTCTCCTCTTTTGATTTGCCTATATATGCCTCTCTTTTGACCAATCAGATATTTTAATCTATTGTTCATCCATTTAGGATCATTTTTGTTTGATCTGATTTCCCTATTTGGAACATAATTTGACTGAGCAGCTAGAACTATGCCCTGGAAAGCATCATATCGGCAACCATCACCACCTACCTGACCCTTAGTCAGGTCATTCCAGTTCAGCCCACCTAAGTAATTTTTCAGTCCTATGAAATCAGCCAAGCGAAAGTCAGGGACGGAGACTTGATTGCCATTATTAGGGGAATTCCATGATATATTAAAACTGAGTGATTTGTGATCACTTTCCCCAAGCTCATCATTAACCTCAAGATTATTAATTAGTGTTTCCCTACTGGCAAGAACCAAGTCAAGGAGGTTATTTCCCCTAGTTGGCTCTGTCACAAACTGTTTTAAAAAACAATCCTGGATCGTATCAAGAAAGTCACCTGACTCTAAATTTCCTGTCAAATTGCTCCAGTCAATCTGTCTATAGTTGAAATCTCCCATTAGCACAACATTTTCGTATGTAGATGCCTTACGAATTTCGTCCCATAGAAGTTTACTGCACTCCCTATCAAGATTTGGGGCCCTGTAAATCACACCCAAAATTAGTTTTTCTCGGCCCTCGAGAAGCTGTAACCAAACAGATTCAGTGGCTGACGCTTCTAATTTAATATCTTGTCTAACACAACAATTTAAATTGTCTCTGACATACATCGCTACTCCACCACCTTTCCTGTTGACCCTGTCAGTGTGGAATAATTTATAGCCTTGTATGTGACATTCAGAGGGCATCTCTCTATCTTTCAGATTGAGCCAGGTCTCTGTTATAGCAATAATATCTATGTTTCCTGCACTTGCAATTAATCTTAGCTCATCTATCTTATTTCTTACACTCCTGCTATTAGTATAGTAAACCTTAAGGGAGCTAGTCCCTTGCTGCCCTCTGCTGTCCCCCTTTGTTTGCTGACCTGATCTATTGTCTTTATTTATAACTTCATGCTGAATGCCTTTTATACATTTACTGTTTCCAACCCAAGTGTTGCAACCTGCTTGTTTCCCACACACACCCATACCTCTATCTTCCATCAGTTTAAAATCATAGGCATTTCACCAATGGCCTTCTCAATCGAGTCTGCAAGTGCTACCACCCCAGCCCCAGAGAGATGTACCCCATCCCTTGCATACATATCATGTTTGCCATAAAAGTTGTTCCAGTTGTCAATGAATGGGATTGCAAGTTCCTTGCAGTATCTGTCTAGCCAGCAATTTACACCAATTGCCCTAGACAACCATTCATTTCCTACTCCCCTTCTAGGCAAGATGCTACATATGATTGGGATCCCTCCCTTAGACTTAATGAAATCTATAGCTGACCTGTACTTATCTAGCAGCTCTTCTCTCCTACCCTTCCCAATATCATTTCCACCAGCACTGAGACAGATAATGGGCTTGTTCCCATTACCTGACATGATATTATCCAGCCTGTTGACAATGTCCCCAACACCAGCTCCAGGGAAGCACACTCTATCTCTCATCTTCTTATTCCTATTACAAAAAGCACGGTCAATATATCTTACCTGAGAGTCACCAACCACAAGAATGCGCTTACCTCCATTAGCAGGGGCAGTAGTACCCTTACCTTCACTGGCCACTGAAGTACATTCATCCTGAAGAACAGAGAAGCGATTTCCTACCTTCAGATCTTCACTCTTAACTTTCCTTACTCTGATGCGCCTTCCATTACTGTGAACCACTCGCCACTTGTAGCAGGTGCTGGACTGCACCTCACTGCTGGTAGCCGTTGCTACCTCCCCAACTACAGCCTCCTCACAGCGAGAGACAGACTGCACCTCACTGCTAGAAGCCTCATTCCCCACAACTCCAGCCACCTCACACTCTCTCCCAGACCCATTGAGGTGGACCTTCAGCCTCCTAATCTCCTCCTGGAGAAGCAAGACCTCCTCCTTCAACTCTCCAACCTCAATTTTTAAAACACTGCAGAAGCAAGCCATGCTTTGTAACCGTCCACACTAATCCCCAAAGCAGCACAGGGTCTGTGACCTCACGTGACCAGAGGCACCAACTGGAACCCAACTGAACTCTTTCCCTCAGCCCAGGAGGTGCCTCTGACGGAATATAATACAGTATTACCTCCAAATCCTTCCTATTTGAGGCCTGGATTAGCCTAGAGCATCGGACTGTTAATTTACGTACTGCCGTTCGAGCCCCTCATCCACCCTTCTGTTTATGCACTGACAGTTGTTTATTACAACTTAATTTGAGCTCATGAAAGATAGTATTAAAGGAGCATTAGTGCAGCATTAATTTTTTTGTTACATTATTCACAAAATCAGGGAAGTTTTGCAACTCCTGATACTGTGTATTTGTGACCCTGCAGAAAATGAATACTCATTAGTACCTCATCTGGCAGGTCTTGGAGTCAAAGCCAACAGTGAAGGTCCTCCACACATTCCTCACAGGACTGCAATGGAGACCTTGATGATGATGATTCTTCTGTTGGGGTTTCAGGGCCACTTACAGCATATGCCGTATCGAGCCCATTGGAGACCTTGATCATGGAAGGACCATGGTTTTGTATTGCAAACTTAGGTGGGAAATTGGCAACAAATTCTTTGTTGCCCAAGATCTTGGGAAGCAAATACATGAGCAGATCTGCATCTAAAATCAGCGAGCATATTGAGATGTCATTGTGCTTGCCTGACCATCTTATCTCTGTCCACCCACCAAAAAAGTGTATTGCCCATCAATGGGTTGCAGCTCAAGACTCAACTTCCAGGTGAGTAGAAAGGAGTACAGAAATTTCTATGCATGGCAAACACAGGAACAGCACATGGTTAGTGTCCATGGCCATGGCTTCTCTGGTAAGGGAAGAACCAGCCAGTGTGGCCAAATGGAATCCCTCACCAAGGACAAATCTTTTAGCTACCAGTATTTCTGGTGTGAATGGCAATGGAGTTTTTTTTATGCTGGGTTCGACTTTAAAGCAATAAAAGGTAATAAGATTTATGACCGAATTATGAAAGGTCATAGGTGCAGTATCTTTTGATACGTACTAAATAAAAGTCATAATTAATTATTTTTATTTATTAGCCATATAAGCTACAGTCATCATACACTCCATCAGTATCACTCGAGTACATTACTGGTTGTTATAATTACACTGAGTAAATATTAACCAGTTCTATACAGTAATAACAGATTGACTCTAAATACAATGGCATAAAAGCATGAATCTGTATATATATTGTACTGTACATGTATCCACTGCATAAGCATAGTTAGTATGTGCAAGGCAAGACTGAGTTAGGGCAGTGGGCTGAAATTAACAGCTGCACATACTAACAATACATTTATGGAAAAATAAAAAGATAATCAAATGAACCGAATACAACTGCTAGGAATAATTTTCTCATTTATCACCAGAAATAATGATGAGTATTACTAAAATTAACTCCTGACATTCATTTTTAAATCTTGAGAGGTCACAAAGGTTATTCTTGTATATCCATAAGCACAGTAGGCAATTGCTTGGAGATTACATTAAATTAACAGAAGAAAAGTTCATAAAATTTAATTAGAATTTTCTTTTATTATTTGTAAATCAATTTATTATCAAACATATATTAAAGAAAGAAAATAAGGGAAACATATATTAAAGAAAGAAATTAAGAAAAATATATTAAAAAATGAAAATACAGGATACTAGCATTTCAACTTAATATGCTGTATCCTTCAAACTTATAAATACGTACACTGTTTACAGAAGTGAAAAACAGACTACTGCTTGTAGCATCAGAGCTCAACAAGGTGAATATAAGAGGTCCCCCAAATTACAGACAAATTGAGTTCCTGGCTTTTAAACTTACAAATGAGTTGTTCACATAACAACAATAGTACAAAGGATGATTTTCGTTCGCACAGGTTCGTACTGCAGCCTGGGAGTTAGAAAAGTTGAATTGGTTCTTAAGTGTCCCGTTGGTATATATATATGGGTAAGTTGAGGGACTTAGGTGTATATCATAACACTGATACAGTATATGAAAACAATTACATCACAGGGAATAAAAGATCTCCAGCTTCTGTTATTAAATTATCTTCTAGCTAGTACTAGAAATAAAAGATCTCTGGCTTCAGTTCTAAGATTATTTTCTATAGTGAGTACAGGTATCAGTCATAGCTGGATGTAGACACTATAAATTAATGCAATTTTTCAATAATTTGATTTTATTACACTGATCTTTACTGCACTCTGATGTACTTCACTAGGTGCAATCTTTTGTGAATCAATGAAAGAAATGCAGGATTCTAAATATGTATTAAAAATTTTCCAGATATTATTATACAAAATATTTAATGCTCTAACACTGCATACCTTTATCACATTATGAAATATAAGTTATACTGTACAATGATGAACTTTACAAAGATGATTTATTACTGAAAAAATACATTGATTACAAAGACTTCATAATGTGCATTAGAGTAAATGCATTTTACAAACAGAATTATAATTACAATATGTACAATACGTAGCAAGCCGGTAAGAGACCACTTTTTTCGAGTTGCCTAAATGCATGATAAAATCAGATTCTATTTACATGTGAAAGAAGACTTGTATCCACACCAGATTGCAAGTGTACAATAAAAAAAATTCTTGACAAAAGCAGAGGTATGAAAATACATTATAGTTTAGTACTGTGTAAGCAGATATGTACCTGAATATGTATTGTCAAAAACTCATCATCTGAACAGTATGTATGTATTGTAATGTTAATATTAATTAAACATGTTTATTACAGTTTCAGGAACATTTAGTGTCCAGTATAATGTGAACAATAATAAATTTATCCAACTTGATCAGTTTGTATTTTAATTTTCTTAGGTTTATTTCAATTTAATTGATATTCTGGTGGTACTGACAGCTAGTTTAGAATATTTAAAGCATTATTGTGTAACTATTTCAAATCACTCTTAAGTTTTTTTTATTTCACCCTCTGTTTAATTTAATAAACATGATTGTTTTGGTCACTGAATGCTAATACTGTAGCCATATAATTACAGTTACTGTATTTGGATCAATAATGAAATATTAGAAATGTAAAAGGAACTATACAGTGACATTACATTCATAGTAAATCTAAGCAACATTTTCCAATTATGTGAGCTTCTCAAATAAATGATTCAAGATAATGACAGCCTATTATTCACACTCACCTGCCTTATTACTACTCTATTAAAAAAATATAAATTATTGTGCATCTTTTTACCCTATACAGCATTTGAGGTTTACACAAACACACAACTAAATTGCCAAAAACAAAAGTAGCATTCTACATACTGTACTGTATTTCAATGCAAAATTCGAAATGGATAACCAATCACTAAATTTACTTAGTTATAAAATAACATATGTTTCAGGTTCTTCATTCATAATTACTGTAACCCCATACCTATATTTCTTTACTTACTGTATTTCTTATTTTCGTTTTCTATATTTGTAGGAATTGTAGGACTAATTGGTGCATGTATTTTATATTCATGATAATAAAGAAGTTATGCAGTAGGCCTCCTAGCTCCTGCTAGGTAAGTCCTAATACAATTCAATCTTCCTTAATACATTTGTTTAACCTATTTTTCAAGCACTCAGGGTGTTAGCATCACTACAATATCCTTTCTAAGTCTGAATTTTATATAACTTAAAATCATTGTTCCAGCCTCTTTCTTGGTCAGACATCCTAAGCACCCCTATATTTACACCTGTCATATCATCCTTTATTCTATTCCTTTCAATAGAGTGCAAATTCAGCTATATCAGTCCTTATACAGCAGATTAACTTCATCATCCTTCTCTGTATATTCTCCAGTGCATTTATACCCATTCTGTAGTATGGAGACCAGAACTGTACTGCATATCCAAGTGAAACCTTACTAATGATATATACAGTATAGAGTAATTCAACAGGAGGGATCCATCTCCCATTTTGTTGACAGGAATCACATTAGCTGTCTTCTAAATATCTGTTAAGATTAATGCACTGGAAAGACTAGTTTACCAAGTTTCATTTTTGCATTCTTGAAGAACCCTTGAAAACAGATCATTGGGGCCTGGGGACCTGTTTTTGCTTTAATCAGTCTACTTGTTTAATAACTATATCTCTAGTGGCTGTGATATTATGCATAATTTGTTTTCCTCCATTCCACTATGATAATTAATTACAAGGTTAGCATTTGTGTCTTCTAGTGTAGAACAGGAAATAGTAGCTAAAACATGAGCAAATCTCTTCTCATTATCAGTAAGCTGTCCATAGTTTTAAATGAAGAAAACTTTTCTCTAATTTGTATTTTATAAACAGTGCCTTTGGAATGGAAGGAATGTAGGTAGGGAGATCTGATCTGAGGAAGGGAAGGGTATCTCCAATTCCTTGGATCAAGAGCACTTCATCAGCCTCAAGTTATCTCCCTTCAAGAATGGTGTTCATACAGTTTGTAAAAATGTGTAGTACCCTGTCAAGAGCAGGTGAACTATCAGATATAAGGTGTACTGTCAGGCACAGGATGCAGTCAGGAGCAGGGAGTACAGTGTAGTACCCTGTCAAGAGCAATGGGGTACTATCAGGAATAGGATGTACTGTCAGAACAGGATGTGCTGTCAAGATCAGTGCAGCATTTTAGGAACAGTCATGAGTAGGGTGTACTGTGAAGAACAGGGTGTACTGTCAGGAGCAGTGTCAATAGTGTAACCTTTTAGGAACAGGATGTAGTATCATGTTGATAATAATAATATAATCATATTAAGCTCTACATCCAAAAGGATCAATATCATGTTAAGAGCAAAAATAATTATTCAATAATATGTATAATAATATAATGATAAAAAACAAACAGAAAGCCAAAATTTCCTGACTAAAGATTCATTCCTACTGATCTCTTATTATTATTATTATTATAATCAAAAAGAAGCGCTAAGCCACAAGGGCTATACAGCGCTGCAGGGTAGGGAAGGAAGCAAGGGAATTGGATGGCAGAAGGGAGGGGGGATGATCAGCAGGTTACAGAAAACAGCGGGGCAGGGGATAGTACGGGGGTAGAGGGTAGCAAGAGATACAAGTAGAAAGGGCTGAAAGTATCAGAATTTGTGAAGTAAGTCAGTCGTTGTCAAAAAGTCAATGAGAGAGTCCGGATGAAAGGTGGGTCCATCAGCGAGAAGGGAAGGTAAAGAGAGAGCAGCGGGGCGAAGACGACGACAGAGGTAAATTCTGCGTGCTCGTTGATAAAGTGGGCAGTCCAACAGAATGTGGCTGACTGATAATGGAGCTTGGCAATTCTCACAGAGAGGAGCAAGACGCCTCTCCATGAGATATCCATGAGTAAGACGAGTATGGCCAATGCGAAGACGGGAGAGAGTAGTCTCCCAACCTCGACACTGGTGATAAGAAGACGGCCAGTAACCTATACTCGGTTTAATAGACTGAAGTTTGTTGCCGAGCATAGTAGACCAACGTTGTTGCCAACGGGTGTGAAGGTGGGAAGATATTACAGCAAAATAGTCCGTACATGGAATACCTCTATAAGAAACTGGTAGGTCATGTACTGCTGACCGCGCAGCAGTGTCTGCCTGTTCATTGCCCTGTACGTCAACATGACCAGGGACCCAACAAAAAACAATATCTTTATGCTTAGTAAAGATGCGGCGTAGCCAAAGTTGGATACGGAGGACTAAGGGGTGAGGTGTATCAAATTTTTGTATAGCCTGTAAAGCACTAAGGGAGTCTGAGACAACCACAAATGATGACACAGGCATAAATGCAATACGGAGAAGTGCTGTAAGGATGGCATATAATTCAGCAGTAAAAATACTAGCTGAAGATAGTAAATGCCCTTGTACGACGCTGTCCGGAAACACTGCTGCGAATCCTACGCCGTCAGAAGACTTAGAGCCATCTGTGTACACAGCAATGGCATGAGAATGAGAGTGAAAGTGGTCAAGAAAAAGAGAGCGGGAAGCGACCGTAGACAGTTAGGCTTTCGAGCAAGGGAGGGAGAAAGAACAGACTCGAACAGCTGGAACTTCCCAGGGGGGTAGGGAAAAGTGAGATGCTACATGTACATAGAAAGGTGGTAGTTGAAGAGAAGACAAGAGCGAATGAAGGCGAAGAGAGAAGGGACGGAGTAAGCAGGGGCGGCGAACAAATAAAGAATGTCTACTAATATCAGTGACCATTCTATAAATGGAAGGATTGCGGAGATCATGAGAGCGTACATAGTAGCGCAGGCAATGGGCATCACGGCGATCGGATAAGGATGGAACGTTCGCTTCTGCATAGAGGCTTTCGACAGGGGAAGAGCGAAAAGCACCAAGGCATAAACGTAATCCTTGGTGATGATACTGATCTCTTAAATACCCTACAATAACTCACTGGAATATGGTATCACAATGCATCTTGAGATATTTTGGTAAGGCTGATGGACAAAGATCTATGAAATTTTTATTATAATGTTGGCAGGTCATACAAGGAATGATGAGCTTTGTGGGGTAAAAATATGAGTGTATAATATAATCAAGCCATGGCTCGAGAGCTGCAAGTGAACTGCTTGCTTAGTAAATGCGGTTCACCAGACAATATCCAAGCTCATTTCCTGTTTTTGGACAGTGTCTCAGTGACCGGTAGTGAATAAACAAATAAGCTGCATTCGGCTTGCATGCTATGGTTTGGCCACACGTAGTATATGTTATGTAAAGTAACAGATGAGTGTGAGCTACTGGTAGATGTGATAAAGTAGGTACCAATTGTATTTATCTACCAGTAAGGTTATGTGTGGGGTTTTAGCTTCAACTTCTGGGTCTTGCCTCTCACCCAGTAATCATTCGATGTGATGCATCCTGAAATTCTTTTGTGTATCACGAAAAGTTATGCATGGTGACAAACATGAATACTGTAAAATGTTATGAATGATAATACATGGGTATTGTAAAAACTATGCAGGATGAGACCTGGGTATTGTGAAAGGCTATGCATGGTAGTGAGATACAGTGCTGATTGCAAAAGGAGAGACTCTAAGTACAGTAAACCCTTGATATGGTGGACCTCTTTATAATGCACTTGTGAAATATGAAACAACAGACAAAGTTTACTGCCTACAGAATTGGCCATTATTGTTACTTATCTTTTTAACACACTGGCAATCTCCAACCGAGACAGGATGACCCAAAAATGAAGAAACACTTTCACCATGACTGTCTTGCCAGAGGTGTGTTGTAAATATAGTTCCAGTTCCCCTTCAAACTGCAACATTCCTACCCCTCCTTCAGAGCCCAGGCACTGTACTTCTCACTTCTAGGACTTAAGTCCAACTAACCAATTTCCCTGAATCCCTTCATAAATATTATTTTGATTACACTCCAGCACGTTAAATCAAAAGAACCACTTGCATCCACTCACTCCTAACACACTCACACATGTCTGTTGGGTGTTCAAGTCCCTTACATTATGTTACTATTGAAGGAAAACAATCTATTCTCTGTTCACCACAACTGCCATTCCTATTCAACTGCTCCACCCACATAAGTTTGTTATATCAAGGGTTTACTGTACAATAAGCCGAAACGAGGAGTACTGTTAACACAATGCACCAAGACTGCTCATCTCTTTCCCTCACTTTGCACAATGTACAATCATATATTTTCAAAGTAAATCATTATCTATTGGCTAAGATTTATTCCACAAAAAATCATAACCCACTGTATACATAAAAAAGAAAACTGGTCCAAGTGAAATTTAATACAAATATATGTATTCGACAATATACAAAATAATATATGAAAATTAAAGTATTATTTAGGAACATTCTTAAGAAGACAGTAACAGTCAAATCTTAATTAGTGCTTGTTTAGTTGATATATTTTAATGAGCACTGCAGTACATAGTTTTATTGAGACAGCCATATGTGAAATATATATGTACTTATTTACTGTGTTAAAGGAGCACATGCAGTGTCAGGCTGGTCTAGTAATGACTTTGTTGTTTCGGTGGCAGAATTCATGTGCTTCCTTCATATCTCCTCTTATTTCTCTTTTCATATATCAGCTAAACAAGTCAACCAGAAAGTAAACAAAATGAGCTGATTATTGTATTATCTTAATCTTCCTTCCATCATAAACCTATATATTCAAAATGCCATTATCAAAATGGTAAAAAAAAAAAGGAACCTTACCCATATAATTAAACTCTTTTTAATAAAGTGAGACAGATGAAAACAAGGTCATTTTGAGAGGAAATAATGTGTGTCATACTTCCTGCAATCATTTACTCAACACGTCAGTCAGATCATAAAGAAAAGTAACCAAACATGATGTGTTGTCTCCTGCTTCCAGTCCACCCTTCCTCTCCGTCTAGACATTCTTGATAGTATGAGGATCATTTTAAAGGCAAGGAGTTTGACAATTCAAAGGAAGTACTAAGTTATTTAAAAAAAATTAAAGGATATATTTTGCATAGTGTAAATTTTCCATAGTGTAGGAACATAAAATAATATATATTTCCTATAGTGTAAGAATATAAAATTAATATAATATAGTATATTTTCCAAAGTGGCCATTCAACCTAACTGAATGGCTATACTCTTGCCTCTGGTCACAGGTGCCTGGAGATAATTTCTTAGGTGAATATGGTATTTGTGTATAATATACTCTATGGGGAAGTGGAACAGAATTTTTCTTCTGTAAGCTGTGTGTATCATAGGCGACTAAAATGCTGGGAGCTAGGGGCTAGTAACCCCCTTCTCCTGTATACATTACTAAATTTAAAAAGAGAAACTTTTGTTATTCTTTTTAGGTCACCCTGCCTCGGTGGGATATGGCCAATTTGTTAAAAAGGAGAAAAAGAAAAAAAAGAAGAAACCTTCTATTTCCTCTTTTTTGAGTTACGGTGCCTAGGTGGGAAATAGCTGGTGTGTTAAAAAAAAAAAAATCCATAGTCTAGGAACATAACCTTTATTTTCCCATGATGGAAGGAAACTATGCTATATCTTACCAGTTCAATACATGTGTTCAATTATTAAGTTACTATGAAAACTGGTATTATGTATGTATATATATATATCAATAACAAACTGGGGTTAGCCGGGGATCGAGCCCGTGTTGTTTTAGCCGACCTTGTGGGAAGGGAGGGAAAATTCATGACCCTCTAAACCACTGGATCATACAATCCTACAAACATGAGCCTAGTGAACTAGGGAGCTCATGTTGTTTGTATGATTGTATGGTCCAGTGGTTTAGAGCATCATGAATTTTTGCATTCTGCCTATGAGGCAAGTTAAAACAACACAGGTTCGATCACCCGGCTAGCTGCAGTTTGTTATTGATTAAATATCACTTGTTCGTGTGAGCGGGGTAATATTTAGTGAAGGGATTCAGGGAAACCGGTTATTTTTATATAGCCGGACTTGAGATCTGGAAATGGGAAGTACAATGCCTGCACTTTAAAGGAGGGGTTTGGGATATTGGCAATTTAAAGGGATGTGTAATAGGATGGTATATATATAATTGGGGCCCTGATATTATATTCTATATGGAGTTTATTATATTATTTCAGGTCACTTTTTATATTATATCTTTATATATGCTGAGTACCTCTGCAAAAACAGTGATTATGTATGAGTGAGGTGAAAGTGTTGAATGATGATGAAAGTATTTTTGTTTTGGGGATTTTCTTTCTTTTTGGGTCACCCTGCCTAGGTGGGACATGGCCAACTTGTTGAGAAAAAAAAATATATATTATATACAGTGGACCCCCGGTTAACGATATTTTTTCACTCCAGAAGTATGTTCAGGTGCCAGTACTGACCGAATTTGTTCCCATAAGGAATATTGTGAAGTAGATTAGTCCATTTCAGACCCACAAACATACACGTACAAACGCACTTACATAATCACACTTACATAATTGGTCGCATTCGGAGGTAATCGTTATGCGGGGGTCCACTGTATATATATATATATTTTTGTTTTCAACAAGTCGGTCGTCTCCCACCGAGACAGGGTGACCCAAAAAAAAAGAAAATCCCAAAAAGAAAATACTTTCATCATCATTCAACACTTTCACCGCACTCACACATTATCACTGCTTTTGCAGAGGTGCTCAGAATACAACAGTTTAGAAGCATATACGTATAAAGATACACAACATATCCCTCCAAACTGCCAATATAACAAACCCCTCCTTTAAAGTGCAGGCATTGTACTTCCCATTTCCAGGACTCAAGTCCGACTATATGAAAATAACCGGTTTCCCTGAATCCCTTCACTAAATATTACCCTGCTCACACTCCAACAGATCGTCAGGTCCCAAGTATCATTCGTCTCCATTCACTCCTAACATGCTCATGCACGCTTGCTGGAAGTCCAAGCCCCTCGCCCACAAAACCTCCTTTACCCCCTCTTTCCAACCCTTTCGAGGACGACCCCTACCCCTCTTTCCTTCCCCTATAGATTTATATGCTTTCCATGTCATTCTACTTTGATCCATTCTCTCTAAATGACCAAACCACCTCAACAACCCCTCTTCTGCCCTCTGACTAATGCTTTTATTAACTCCACACCTCCTAATTTCCACACTCCGAATTTTCTGCATAATATTTACACCACACATTGCCCTTAGACAGGACATCTCCACTGCCTCCAACCGTCTTCTCGCTGCTGCATTTACCACCCAAGCTTCACATCCATATAAGACACTCTGTATATATATATATATATATATATATATATATATATATATATATATATATATATATATATATATATATATATATATATATATATATATATATATAATTTTTTTTTTTTTCCAACAAGTCGGCCGTTTCCCACACACACACACATATATATATTATATATATATATATATATATATATATATATCTATATATAATATATATATATATATATATATATATATATATATATATATATATATAAATTATGAGGAATCAAATTCAAAATGGGAATTGACACAGTTACTTTTTGCTGATGATACTGTGCTTATGGGAGATTCTAAAGAAAAATTACAAAGGCTAGTGGATGAGTTTGAGAATGTGTGTAAAGGTAGAAAGTTGAAAGTGAACATAGAAAAGAGTAAGGTGATGAGGGTATCAAATGATTTAGATAAAGAAAAATTGGATATCAAATTGAGGAGGAGGAGTATGGAAGAAGTGAATGTTTTCAGATACTTGGGAGTTGACGTGTCGGCGGATGGATTTATGAAGGATGAGGTTAATCATAGAATTGATAAGGGAAAAAAGGTGAGTGGTGCGTTGAGGTATATGTGGAGTCAAAAAACGTTATCTATGGAGGCAAAGAAGGGAATGTATGAAAGTATAGTAGTACCAACACTCTTATATGGATGTGAAGCTTGGGTGGTAAATGCAGCAGCAAGGAGACGGTTGGAGGCAGTGGAGATGTCTTGTCTAAGGGCAATGTGTGGTGTAAATATTATGCAGAAAATTCGGAGTGTGGAAATTAGGAGGTGTGGAGTTAATAAAAGCATTAGTCAGAGGGCAGAAGAGGGGTTGTTGAGGTGGTTTGGTCATTTAGAGAGAATGGATCAAAGTAGAATGACATGGAAAGCATATAAATCTATAGGGGAAGGAAGGAGGGGTAGGGGTCGTCCTCGAAAGGGTTGGAAAGAGGGGGTAAAGGAGGTTTTGTAGGCGAGGGGCTTGGACTTCCAGCAAGCGTGCATGAGCATGTTAGATAGCAGTGAATGGAGACGAATGATACTTGGGACCTGACGATCTGTTGGAGTGTGAGCAGGGTAATATTAGTGAAAGGATTCAGGGAAACCGGTTATTTTTATATAGCCGGACTTGAGATCTGGAAATGGGAAGTACAATGCCTGCACTTTAAAGGAGGGGTTTGGGATATTGGCAGTTTGGAGGGATATGTTGTGTATCTTTATACGTATATGCTTCTAAACTGTTGTATTCTGAGCACCTCTGCAAAAACAGTGATAATGTGTGAGTGTGGTGAAAGTGTTGAATGATGATGAAAGTATTTTCTTTTTGGGGATTTTCTTTCTTTTTTGGGTCACCCTGCCTCGGTGGGAGACGGCCGACTTGTTGAGAAAAAAAAAAAAAAAAAAAAAAAATATATATATATATATATATATATTTTTTTTTTTTTTCAACAAGTCGGCCGTCTCCCACCGAGGCAGGGTGACCCAAAAAAGAAAGAAAATCCCCAAAAAGAAAATACTTTCATCATCATTCAACACTTTCACCACACTCGCACATTATCACTGTTTTTGCAGAGGTGCTCAGAATACAACAGTTTAGAAGCATATACGTATAGAGATACACAACATATCCCTATAAACTGCCAATATCCCAATCCCCTCCTTTAAAGTGCAGGCATTGTACTTCCCATTTCCAGATCTCAAGTCCGGCTATATAAAAATAACCGGTTTCCCTGAATCCTTTCACTAATATTACCCTGCTCACACTCCAACAGATCGTCAGGTCCCAAGTATGTATGTATGTATGTATGTATGTATGTATGTATGTATATATATATATATATAATATATATATATATATATATAATATATATATATATATATATATATATATATATATATATATATATATATATATATATATATATATATATACACACACAGACACACACACACACATTTTTTTTTTTTCTCCATGGGGAAGTGGAATAGAATTCTTCCTCCGTAAGCCGTGCGTGTTGTAAGAGGCGACTAAAATGCCGGGAGCAAGGGGCTAGTAACCTCTTCTGTATATATTACTAAATGTGAAAGGAGAAATTTTTGTTTTTCCATTTGGGCCACCCCGCCTCGGTGGGTTACGGCTGGTGTGTTGAAAGAAAGATATATTTTTCAACAAACCAGCCGTATCTCACCAAGACAGGGTGGCCCAAAAAGAAAAACAAAAGTATATACATATACACCTACCATCCGACTTACGACCGAGTTCAGTTCCGAGAAACCGGTCGTAAGTCGAAATGGACGTAAGTCGAACTTTACTAATGAATATCAATGCCACATTTTTGTAATGACTTTATTTTATTGTTTTATTTTGGTATTTCATGTTTTACTTTACTTTTTATGCTGTTAGTACTGTATTTTATACTGTAAGGTTTAGGATAAACACTATGTACAACACAAATAGTTGTTTATTTCCCAGAAATTTGTCATAAAAAACACGGTTGTAAGTCGAGTGGTCGTATGTCGAGCAGGTCATAAGTTGGATGGTAGGTGTATTTTTCAACAAGTCGGCTGTCTCCCACCTAGGCAGGGTGACCCAAAATGAAATTACTTTCATCATTCAACAC
>NW_027200743.1:0-17416 GCF_038502225.1 Cherax quadricarinatus
GCTAGTCTGAGTGATGCTAGTCTGAGTGATGCTAGTCTGAGTGATGCTAGTCTGAGTGATGCTAGTCTGAGTGATGCTAGTCTGAGTGATGCTAGTCTGAGTGATGCTAGTCTGAGTGATGCTAGTCTGAGTGATGCTAGTCTGAGTGATGCTAGTCTGAGTGATGCTAGTCTGAGTGATGCTAGTCTGAGTGATGCTAGACTGAGTGATGCTAGTCTGAGTGATGCTAGTCTGAGTGATGCTAGTCTGAGTGATGCTAGTCTGAGTGATGCTAGTCTGAGTGATGCTAGTCTGAGTGATGCTAGTCTGAGTGATGCTAGTCTGAGTGATGCTAGTCTGAGTGATGCTAGTCTGAGTGATGCTAGTCTGAGTGATGCTAGTCTGAGTGATGCTAGTCTGAGTGATGCTAGTCTGAGTGATGCTAGTCTGAGTGATGCTAGTCTGAGTGATGCTAGTCTGAGTGATGCTAGTCTGAGTGATGCTAGTCTGAGTGATGCTAGTCTGAGTGATGCTAGTCTGAGTGATGCTAGTCTGAGTGATGCTAGTCTGAGTGATGCTAGTCTGAGTGATGCTAGTCTGAGTGATGCTAGTCTGAGTGATGCTAGTCTGAGTGATGCTAGTCTGAGTGATGCTAGTCTGAGTGATGCTAGTCTGAGTGATGCTAGTCTGAGTGATGCTAGTCTGAGTGATGCTAGTCTGAGTGATGCTAGTCTGAGTGATGCTAGTCTGAGTGATGCTAGTCTGAGTGATGCTAGTCTGAGTGATGCTAGTCTGAGTGATGCTAGTCTGAGTGATGCTAGTCTGAGTGATGCTAGTCTGAGTGATGCTAGTCTGAGTGATGCTAGTCTGAGTGATGCTAGTCTGAGTGATGCTAGTCTGAGTGATGCTAGTCTGAGTGATGCTAGTCTGAGTGATGCTAGTCTGAGTGATGCTAGTCTGAGTGATGCTAGTCTGAGTGATGCTAGTCTGAGTGATGCTAGTCTGAGTGATGCTAGTCTCAGTGATGCTAGTCTGAGTGATGCTAGTCTGAGTGATGCTAGTCTGAGTGATGCTAGTCTGAGTGATGCTAGTCTGAGTGATGCTAGTCTGAGTGATGCTAGTCTGAGTGATGCTAGTCTGAGTGATGCTAGTCTGAGTGATTCTAGTCTGAGTGATGCTAGTCTGAGTGATGCTAGTCTGAGTGATGCTAGTCTGAGTGATGCTAGTCTGAGTGATGCTAGTCTGAGTGATGCTAGTCTGAGTGATGCTAGTCTGAGTGATGCTAGTCTGAGTGATGCTAGTCTGAGTGATGCTAGTCTGAGTGATGCTAGTCTGAGTGATGCTAGTCTGAGTGATGCTAGACTGAGTGATGCTAGTCTGAGTGATGCTAGTCTGAGTGATGCTAGTCTGAGTGATGCTAGTCTGAGTGATGCTAGTCTGAGTGATGCTAGTCTGAGTGATGCTAGTCTGAGTGATGCTAGACTGAGTGATGCTAGTCTGAGTGATGCTAGTCTGAGTGATGCTAGTCTGAGTGATGCTAGTCTGAGTGATGCTAGTCTGAGTGATGCTAGTCTGAGTGATGCTAGTCTGAGTGATGCTAGTCTGAGTGATGCTAGTCTGAGTGATGCTAGTCTGAGTGATGCTAGTCTGAGTGATGCTAGTCTGAGTGATGCTAGTCTGAGTGATGCTAGTCTGAGTGATGCTAGTCTGAGTGATGCTAGTCTGAGTGATGCTAGTCTGAGTGATGCTAGTCTGAGTGATGCTAGTCTGAGTGATGCTAGTCTGAGTGATGCTAGTCTGAGTGATGCTAGTCTGAGTGATGCTAGTCTGAGTGATGCTAGTCTGAGTGATGCTAGTCTGAGTGATGCTAGTCTGAGTGATGCTAGTCTGAGTGATGCTAGTCTGAGTGATGCTAGTCTGAGTGATGCTAGTCTGAGTGATGCTAGTCTGAGTGATGCTAGTCTGAGTGATGCTAGTCTGAGTGATGCTAGTCTGAGTGATGCTAGTCTGAGTGATGCTAGTCTGAGTGATGCTAGTCTGAGTGATGCTAGTCTGAGTGATGCTAGTCTGAGTGATGCTAGTCTGAGTGATGCTAGTCTGAGTGATGCTAGTCTGAGTGATGCTAGTCTGAGTGATGCTAGTCTGAGTGATGCTAGTCTGAGTGATGCTAGTCTGAGTGATGCTAGTCTGAGTGATGCTAGTCTGAGTGATGCTAGTCTGAGTGATGCTAGTCTGAGTGATGCTAGTCTGAGTGATGCTAGTCTGAGTGATGCTAGTCTGAGTGATGCTAGTCTGAGTCATGCTAGTCTGAGTGATGCTAATCTGAGTGATGCTAGTCTGAGTGATGCTAGTCTGAGTGATGCTAGTCTGAGTGATGCTAGTCTGAGTGATGCTAGTCTGTGTGATGCTAGTCTGAGTGATGCTAGTCTGAGTGATGCTAGTCTGAGTGATGCTAGTCTGAGTGATGCTAGTCTGAGTGATGCTAGTCTGAGTGATGCTAGTCTGAGTGATGCTAGTCTGAGTGATGCTAGTCTGTGTGATGCTAGTCTGAGTGATGCTAGTCTGAGTGATGCTAGTCTGAGTGATGCTAGTCTGAGTGATGCTAGTCTGAGTGATGCTAGTCTGAGTGATGCTAGTCTGAGTGATGCTAGTCTGAGTGATGCTAGTCTGAGTGATGCTAGTCTGAGTGATGCTAGTCTGAGTGATGCTAGTCTGAGTGATGCTAGTCTGAGTGATGCTAGTCTGAGTGATCCTAGTCTGAGTGATGCTAGTCTGAGTGATGCTAGTCTGAGTGATGCTAGTCTGAGTGATGCTAGTCTGAGTGATGCTAGTCTGAGTGATGCTAGTCTGAGTGATGCTAGTCTGAGTGATGCTAGTCTGAGTGATGCTAGTCTGAGTGATGCTAGTCTGAGTGATGCTAGTCTGAGTGATGCTAGTCTGAGTGATGCTAGTCTGAGTGATGCTAGTCTGAGTGATGCTAGTCTGAGTGATGCTAGTCTGAGTGATGCTAGACTGAGTGATGCTCGTCTGAGTGATGCTAGTCTGAGTGATGCTAGTCTGAGTGATGCTAGTCTGAGTGATGCTAGTCTGAGTGATGCTAGTCTGAGTGATGCTAGTCTGAGTGATGCTAGTCTGAGTGATGCTAGTCTGAGTGATGCTAGTCTGAGTGATGCTAGTCTGAGTGATGCTAGTCTGAGTGATGCTAGTCTGAGTGATGCTAGTCTGAGTGATGCTAGTCTGAGTGATGCTAGTCTGAGTGATGCTAGTCTGAGTGATGCTAGTCTGAGTGATGCTAGTCTGAGTGATGCTAGTCTGAGTGATGCTAGTCTGAGTGATGCTAGTCTGAGTGATGCTAGTCTGAGTGATGCTAGTCTGAGTGATGCTAGTCTGAGTGATGCTAGTCTGAGTGATGCTAGTCTGAGTGATGCTAGTCTGAGTGATGCTAGTCTGAGTGATGCTAGTCTGAGTGATGCTAGTCTGAGTGATGCTAGTCTGAGTGATGCTAGTCTGAGTGATGCTAGTCTGAGTGATGCTAGTCTGAGTGATGCTAGTCTGAGTGATGCTAGTCTGAGTGATGCTAGTCTGAGTGATGCTAGTCTGAGTGATGCTAGTCTGAGTGATGCTAGTCTGAGTGATGCTAGTCTGAGTGATGCTAGTCTGAGTGATGCTAGTCTGAGTGATGCTAGTCTGAGTGATGCTAGTCTGAGTGATGCTAGTCTGAGTGATGCTAGTCTGAGTGATGCTAGTCTGAGTGATGCTAGTCTGAGTGATGCTAGTCTGAGTGATGCTAGTCTGAGTGATGCTAGTCTGAGTGATGCTAGTCTGAGTGATGCTAGTCTGAGTGATGCTAGTCTGAGTGATGCTAGTCTGAGTGATGCTAGTCTGAGTGATGCTAGTCTGAGTGATGCTAGTCTGAGTGATGCTAGTCTGAGTGATGCTAGTCTGAGTGATGCTAGTCTGAGTGATGCTAGTCTGAGTGATGCTAGTCTGAGCGATGCTAGTCTGAGTGATGCTAGTCTGAGTGATGCTAGTCTGAGTGATGCTAGTCTGAGTGATGCTAGTCTGAGTGATGCTAGTCTGAGTGATGCTAGTCTGAGTGATGCTAGTCTGAGTGATGCTAGTCTGAGTGATGCTAGTCTGAGTGATGCTAGTCTGAGTGATGCTAGTCTGAGTGATGCTAGTCTGAGTGATGATAGCCTGAGTGATGCTAGTCTGAGTGATGCTAGTCTGAGTGATGCTAGTCTGAGTGATGCTAGTCTGAGTGATGCTAGTCTGAGTGATGCTAGTCTGAGTGATGCTAGTCTGAGTGATGCTAGTCTGAGTGATGCTAGTCTGAGTGATGCTAGTCTGAGTGATGCTAGTCTGAGTGATGCTAGTCTGAGTGATGCTAGTCTCAGTGATGCTAGTCTGAGTGATGCTAGTCTGAGTGATGCTAGTCTGAGTGATGCTAGTCTGAGTGATGCTAGTCTGAGTGATGCTAGTCTGAGTGATGCTAGTCTGAGTGATGCTAGTCTGAGTGATGCTAGTCTGAGTGATGCTAGTCTGAGTGATGCTAGTCTGAGTGATGCTAGTCTGAGTGATGCTAGTCTGAGTGATGCTAGTCTGAGTGATGCTAGTCTGAGTGATGCTAGTCTGAGTGATGCTAGTCTGAGTGATGCTAGTCTGAGTGATGCTAGTCTGAGTGATGCTAGTCTGAGTGATGCTAGTCTGAGTGATGCTAGTCTGAGTGATGCTAGTCTGAGTGATGCTAGTCTGAGTGATGCTAGTCTGAGTGATGCTAGTCTGAGTGATGCTAGTCTGAGTGATGCTAGTCTGAGTGATGCTAGTCTGAGTGATGCTAGTCTGAGTGATGCTAGTCTGAGTGATGCTAGTCTGAGTGATGCTAGTCTGAGTGATGCTAGTCTGAGTGATGCTAGTCTGAGTGATGCTAGTCTGAGTGATGCTAGTCTGAGTGATGCTAGTCTGAGTGATGCTAGTCTGAGTGATGCTAGTCTGAGTGATGCTAGTCTGAGTGATGCTAGTCTGAGTGATGCTAGTCTGAGTGATGCTAGTCTGAGTGATGCTAGTCTGAGTGATGCTAGTCTGAGTGATGCTAGTCTGAGTGATGCTAGTCTGAGTGATGCTAGTCTGAGTGATGCTAGTCTGAGTGATGCTAGTCTGAGTGATGCTAGTCTGAGTGATGCTAGTCTGAGTGATGCTAGTCTGAGTGATGCTAGTCTGAGTGATGCTAGTCTGAGTGATGCTAGTCTGAGTGATGCTAGTCTGAGTGATGCTAGTCTGAGTGATGCTAGTCTGAGTGATGCTAGTCTGAGTGATGCTAGTCTGAGTGATGCTAGTCTGAGTGATGCTAGTCTGAGTGATGCTAGTCTGAGTGATGCTAGTCTGAGTGATGCTAGTCTGAGTGATGCTAGTCTGAGTGATGCTAGTCTGAGTGATGCTAGTCTGAGTGATGCTAGTCTGAGTGATGCTAGTCTGAGTGATGCTAGTCTGAGTGATGCTAGTCTGAGTGATGCTAGTCTGAGTGATGCTAGTCTGAGTGATGCTAGTCTGAGTGATGCTAGTCTGAGTGATGCTAGTCTGAGTGATGCTAGTCTGAGTGATGCTAGTCTGAGTGATGCTAGTCTGAGTGATGCTAGTCTGAGTGATGCTAGTCTGAGTGATGCTAGTCTGAGTGATGCTAGTCTGAGTGATGCTAGTCTGAGTGATGCTAGTCTGAGTGATGCTAGTCTGAGTGATGCTAGTCTGAGTGATGCTAGTCTGAGTGATGCTAGTCTGAGTGATGCTAGTCTGAGTGATGCTAGTCTGAGTGATGCTAGTCTGAGTGATGCTAGTCTGAGTGATGCTAGTCTGAGTGATGCTAGTCTGAGTGATGCTAGTCTGAGTGATGCTAGTCTGAGTGATGCTAGTCTGAGTGATGCTAGTCTGAGTGATGCTAGTCTGAGTGATGCTAGTCTGAGTGATGCTAGTCTGAGTGATGCTAGTCTGAGTGATGCTAGTCTGAGTGATGCTAGTCTGAGTGATGCTAGTCTGAGTGATGCTAGTCTGAGTGATGCTAGTCTGAGTGATGCTAGTCTGAGTGATGCTAGTCTGAGTGATGCTAGTCTGAGTGATGCTAGTCTGAGTGATGCTAGTCTGAGTGATGCTAGTCTGAGTGATGCTAGTCTGAGTGATGCTAGTCTGAGTGATGCTAGTCTGAGTGATGCTAGTCTGAGTGATGCTAGTCTGAGTGATGCTAGTCTGAGTGATGCTAGTCTGAGTGATGCTAGTCTGAGTGATGCTAGTCTGAGTGATGCTAGTCTGAGTGATGCTAGTCTGAGTGATGCTAGTCTGAGTGATGCTAGTCTGAGTGATGCTACTCTGAGTGATGCTAGTCTGAGTGATGCTAGTCTGAGTGATGCTAGTCTGAGTGATGCTAGTCTGAGTGATGCTAGTCTGAGTGATGCTAGTCTGAGTGATGCTAGTCTGAGTGATGCTACTCTGAGTGATGCTAGTCTGAGTGATGCTAGTCTGAGTGATGCTAGTCTGAGTGATGCTAGTCTGAGTGATGCTAGTCTGAGTGATGCTAGTCTGAGTGATGCTAGTCTGAGCGATGCTAGTCTGAGCGATGCTAGTCTGAATGATGCTGGTGTGAGTGATGCTAGTCTGAGTGATGCTAGACTGAGTGATGCTAGTCTGAGTGATGCTAGTCAGAGTGATGCTAGTCTGAGTGATGCTAGTCTGAGTGATGCTAGTCTGAGTGATGCTAGTCTGAGTGATGCTAGTCTGAGTGATGCTAGTCTGAGTGATGCTAGTCTGAGTGATGCTAGTCTTAGTGATACTAGTCTGAGTGATGCTAGTCTGAGTGATGCTAGTCTGAGTGATGCTAGTCTGAGTGATGCTAGTCTGAGTGATGCTAGTCTCAGTGATGCTAGTCTGAGTGATACTAGTCTGAGTGATGCTAGTCTGAGTGATGCTAGTCTGAGTGATGCTAGTCTGAGTGATGTTAGTCTGAGTGATGCTAGTCTGAGTGATGCTAGTCTGAGTGATGCTAGTCTGAGTGATGCTAGTCTGAGTGTATGCTAGTCTGAGTGATGCTAGTCTGAGTGATGCTAGTCTGAGTGATGCTACTCTGAGTGATGCTAGTCTGAGTGATGCTAGTCTGAGTGATGCTAGTCTGAGTGATGCTAGTCTGAGTGATGCTAGTCTGAGTGATGCTAGTCTGAGTGATGCTAGTCTGAGTGATGCTAGTCTGAGTGATGCTAGTCTGAGTGATGCTAGTCTGAGTGATGCTAGTCTGAGTGATGCTAGTCTGAGTGATGCTAGTCTGAGTGATGCTAGTCTGAGTGATGCTAGTCTGAGTGATGCTAGTCTGAGTGATGCTAGTCTGAGTGATGCTAGTCTGAGTGATGCTAGTCTGAGTGATGCTAGTCTGAGTGATGCTAGTCTGAGTGATGCTAGTCTGAGTGATGCTAGTCTGAGTGATGCTAGTCTGAGTGATGCTAGTCTGAGTGATGCTAGTCTGAGTGATGCTAGTCTGAGTGATGCTAGTCTGAGTGATGCTAGTCTGAGTGATGCTAGTCTGAGTGATGCTAGTCTGAGTGATGCTAGTCTGAGTGATGCTAGTCTGAGTGATGCTAGTCTGAGAGATGCTAGTCTGAGTGATGCTAGTCTGAGTGATGCTAGTCTGAGTGATGCTAGTCTGAGTGATGCTAGTCTGAGTGATGCTAGTCTGAGTGATGCTAGTCTGAGTGATGCTAGTCTGAGTGATGCTAGTCTGAGTGATGCTAGTCTGAGTGATGCTAGTCTGAGTGATGCTAGTCTGAGTGATGCTAGTCTGAGTGATGCTAGTCTGAGTGATGCTAGTCTGAGTGATGCTAGTCTGAGTGATGCTAGTCTGAGTGATGCTAGTCTGAGTGATGCTAGTCTGAGTGATGCTAGTCTGAGTGATGCTAGTCTGAGTGATGCTAGTCTGAGTGATGCTAGTCTGAGTGATGCTAGTCTGAGTGATGCTAGTCTGAGTGATGCTAGTCTGAGTGATGCTAGTCTGAGTGATGCTAGTCTGAGTGATGCTAGTCTGAGTGAAGCTAGTCTGAGTGATGCTAGTCTGAGTGATGCTAGTCTGAGTGATGCTAGTCTGAGTGATGCTAGTCTGAGTGATGCTAGTCTGAGTGATGCTAGTCTGAGTGATGCTAGTCTGAGTGATGCTAGTCTGAGTGATGCTAGTCTGAGTGATGCTAGTCTGAGTGATGCTAGTCTGAGCGATGCTAGTCTGAGCGATGCTAGTCTGAGTGATGCTAGTCTGAGTGATGCTAGTCTGAGTGATGCTAGTCTGAGTGATACTAGTCTGAGTGATGCTAATCTGAGTGATGCTAGTCTGAGTGATGCTAATCTGAGTGATGCTAGTCTGAGTGATGCTAGTCTGAGTGATGCTAGTCTGAGTGATGCTAGTCTGAGTGATGCTAGTCTGAGTGATGCTAGTCTGAGTGAGGCTAGTCTGAGTGATGCTAGTTTGAGTTATGCTAGTCTGAGTGATGCTAGTCTGGATGATGCTAGTCTGAGTGAGGCTAGTCTGAGTGATGCTAGTCTGAGTGATGCTAGTCTGAGTGATGCTAGTCTGAGTGATGCTAGTCTGAGTGATGCTAGTCTGAGTGATGCTAGTCTGAGTGATGCTAGTCTGAGTGATGCTAGTCTGAGTGATGCTAGTCTGAGTGATGCTAGTCTGAGTGATGCTAGTCTGAGTGATGCTAGTCTGAGCGATGCTAGTCTGAGTGATGCTAGTCTGAGTGATGCTGGTCTGAGTGATGCTAGTCTGAGTGATGCTAGTCTGAGTGATGCTAGTCTGAGTGATGCTAGTCTGAGTGATGCTAGTCTGAGTGATGCTAGTCTGAGTGATGCTAGTCTGAGTGATGCTAGTCTGAGTGATGCTAGTCTGAGTGATGCTAGTCTGAGTGATGCTAGTCTGAGTGATGCTAGTCTGAGTGATGCTAGTCTGAGTGATGCTAGTCTGAGTGATGCTAGTCTGAGTGATGTTAGTCTGAGTGATTCTAGTCTGAGTGATGCTAGTCTGAGTGATGCTAGTCTGAGTGATGCTAGTCTGAGTGATGCTAGTCTGAGTGATGCTAGTCTGAGTGATGCTAGTCTGAGTGATGCTAGTCTGAGTGATGCTAGTCTGAGTGATGCTAGTCTGAGTGATGCTAGTCTGAGTGATGCTAGTCTGAGTGATGCTAGTCTGAGTGATGCTAGTCTGAGTGATGCTAGTCTGAGTGATGCTAGTCTGAGTGATGCTAGTCTGAGTGATGCTAGTCTGAGTGATGCTAGTCTGAGTGATGCTAGTCTGAGTGATGCTAGTCTGAGTGATGCTAGTCTGAGTGATGCTAGTCTGAGTGATGCTAGTCTGAGTGATGCTAGTCTGAGTGATGCTAGTCTGAGTGATGCTAGTCTGAGTGATGCTAGTCTGAGTGATGCTAGTCTGAGTGATGCTAGTCTGAGTGATGCTAGTCTGAGTGATGCTAGTCTGAGTGATGCTAGTCTGAGTGATTCTAGGCTGAGTGATGCTAGTCTGAGTGATGCTAGTCTGAGTGATGCTAGTCTGAGTGATGCTAGTCTGAGTGATGCTAGTCTGAGTGATGCTAGTCTGAGTGATGCTAGTCTGAGTGATGCTAGTCTGAGTGATGCTAGTCTGAGTGATGCTAGTCTGAGTGATGCTAGTCTGAGTGATGCTAGTCTGAGTGATGCTAGTCTGAGTGATGCTAGTCTGAGTGATGCTAGTCTGAGTGATGCTAGTCTGAGTGATGCTAGTCTGAGTGATGCTAGTCTGAGTGATGCTAGTCTGAGTGATGCTAGTCTGAGTGATGCTAGTCTGAGTGATGCTAGTCTGAGTGATGCTAGTCTGAGTGATGCTAGTCTGAGTGATGCTAGTCTGAGTGATGCTAGTCTGAGTGATGCTAGTCTGAGTGATGCTAGTCTGAGTGATGCTAGTCTGAGTGATGCTAGTCTGAGTGATGCTAGTCTGAGTGATGCTAGTCTGAGTGATGCTAGTCTGAGTGATGCTAGTCTGAGTGATGCTAGTCTGAGTGATGCTAGTCTGAGTGATGCTAGTCTGAGTGATGCTAGTCTGAGTGATGCTAGTCTGAGTGATGCTAGTCTGAGTGATGCTAGTCTGAGTGATGCTAGTCTGAGTGATGCTAGTCTGAGTGATGCTAGTCTGAGTGATGCTAGTCTGAGTGATGCTAGTCTGAGTGATGCTAGTCTGAGTGATGCTAGTCTGAGTGATGCAAGTCTGAGTGATGCTAGTCTGAGTGATGCTAGTCTGAGTGATGCTAGTCTGAGTGATGCTAGTCTGAGTGATGCTAGTCTGAGTGATGCTAGTCTGAGTGATGCTAGTCTGAGTGATGCTAGTCTGAGTGATGCTAGTCTGAGTGATGCTAGTCTGAGTGATGCTAGTCTGAGTGATGCTAGTCTGAGTGATGCTAGTCTGAGTGATGCTAGTCTGAGTGATGCTAGTCTGAGTGATGCTAGTCTGAGTGATGCTAGTCTGAGTGATGCTAGTCTGAGTGATGCTAGTCTGAGTGATGCTAGTCTGAGTGATGCTAGTCTGAGTGATGCTAGTCTGAGTGATGCTAGTCTGAGTGATGCTAGTCTGAGTGATGCTAGTCTGAGTGATGCTAGTCTGAGTGATGCTAGTCTGAGTGATGCTAGTCTGAGTGATGCTAGTCTGAGTGATGCTAGTCTGAGTGATGCTAGTCTGAGTGATGCTAGTCTGAGTGATGCTAGTCTGAGTGATGCTAGTCTGAGTGATGCTAGTCTGAGTGATGCTAGTCTGAGTGATGCTAGTCTGAGTGATGCTAGTCTGAGTGATGCTAGTCTGAGTGATGCTAGTCTGAGTGATGCTAGTCTGAGTGATGCTAGTCTGAGTGATGCTAGTCTGAGTGATGCTAGTCTGAGTGATGCTAGTCTGAGTGATGCTAGTCTGAGTGATGCTAGTCTGAGTGATGCTAGTCTGAGTGATGCTAGTCTGAGTGATGCTAGTCTGAGTGATGCTAGTCTGAGTGATGCTAGTCTGAGTGATGCTAGTCTGAGTGATGCTAGTCTGAGTGATGCTAGTCTGAGTGATGCTAGTCTGAGTGATGCTAGTCTGAGTGATGCTAGTCTGAGTGATGCTAGTCTGAGTGATGCTAGTCTGAGTGATGCTAGTCTGAGTGATGCTAGTCTGAGTGATGCTAGTCTGAGTGATGCTAGTCTGAGTGATGCTAGTCTGAGTGATGCTAGTCTGAGTGATGCTAGTCTGAGTGATGCTAGTCTGAGTGATGCTAGTCTGAGTGATGCTAGTCTGAGTGATGCTAGTCTGAGTGATGCTAGTCTGAGTGATGCTAGTCTGAGTGATGCTAGTCTGAGTGATGCTAGTCTGAGTGATGCTAGTCTGAGTGATGCTAGTCTGAGTGATGCTAGTCTGAGTGATGCTAGTCTGAGTGATGCTAGTCTGAGTGATGCTAGTCTGAGTGATGCTAGTCTGAGTGATGCTAGTCTGAGTGATGCTAGTCTGAGTGATGCTAGTCTGAGTGATGCTAGTCTGAGTGATGCTAGTCTGAGTGATGCTAGTCTGAGTGATGCTAGTCTGAGTGATGCTAGTCTGAGTGATGCTAGTCTGAGTGATGCTAGTCTGAGTGATGCTAGTCTGAGTGATGCTAGTCTGAGTGATGCTAGTCTGAGTGATGCTAGTCTGAGTGATGCTAGTCTGAGTGATGCTAGTCTGAGTGATGCTAGTCTGAGTGATGCTAGTCTGAGTGATGCTAGTCTGAGTGATGCTAGTCTGAGTGATGCTAGTCTGAGTGATGCTAGTCTGAGTGATGCTAGTCTGAGTGATGCTAGTCTGAGTGATGCTAGTCTGAGTGATGCTAGTCTGAGTGATGCTAGTCTGAGTGATGCTAGTCTGAGTGATGCTAGTCTGAGTGATGCTAGTCTGAGTGATGCTAGTCTGAGTGATGCTAGTCTGAGTGATGCTAGTCTGAGTGATGCTAGTCTGAGTGATGCTAGTCTGAGTGATGCTAGTCTGAGTGATGCTAGTCTGAGTGATGCTAGTCTGAGTGATGCTAGTCTGAGTGATGCTAGTCTGAGTGATGCTAGTCTGAGTGATGCTAGTCTGAGTGATGCTAGTCTGAGTGATGCTAGTCTGAGTGATGCTAGTCTGAGTGATGCTAGTCTGAGTGATGCTAGTCTGAGTGATGCTAGTCTGAGTGATGCTAGTCTGAGTGATGCTAGTCTGAGTGATGCTAGTCTGAGTGATGCTAGTCTGAGTGATGCTAGTCTGAGTGATGCTAGTCTGAGTGATGCTAGTCTGAGTGATGCTAGTCTGAGTGATGCTAGTCTGAGTGATGCTAGTCTGAGTGATGCTAGTCTGAGTGATGCTAGTCTGAGTGATGCTAGTCTGAGTGATGCTAGTCTGAGTGATGCTAGTCTGAGTGATGCTAGTCTGAGTGATGCTAGTCTGAGTGATGCTAGTCTGAGTGATGCTAGTCTGAGTGATGCTAGTCTGAGTGATGCTAGTCTGAGTGATGCTAGTCTGAGTGATGCTAGTCTGAGTGATGCTAGTCTGAGTGATGCTAGTCTGAGTGATGCTAGTCTGAGTGATGCTAGTCTGAGTGATGCTAGTCTGAGTGATGCTAGTCTGAGTGATGCTAGTCTGAGTGATGCTAGTCTGAGTGATGCTAGTCTGAGTGATGCTAGTCTGAGTGATGCTAGTCTGAGTGATGCTAGTCTGAGTGATGCTAGTCTGAGTGATGCTAGTCTGAGTGATGCTAGTCTGAGTGATGCTAGTCTGAGTGATGCTAGTCTGAGTGATGCTAGTCTGAGTGATGCTAGTCTGAGTGATGCTAGTCTGAGTGATGCTAGTCTGAGTGATGCTAGTCTGAGTGATGCTAGTCTGAGTGATGCTAGTCTGAGTGATGCTAGTCTGAGTGATGCTAGTCTGAGTGATGCTAGTCTGAGTGATGCTAGTCTGAGTGATGCTAGTCTGAGTGATGCTAGTCTGAGTGATGCTAGTCTGAGTGATGCTAGTCTGAGTGATGCTAGTCTGAGTGATGCTAGTCTGAGTGATGCTAGTCTGAGTGATGCTAGTCTGAGTGATGCTAGTCTGAGAGATGCTAGTCTGAGTGATGCTAGTCTGAGTGATGCTAGTCTGAGTGATGCTAGTCTGAGTGATGCTAGTCTGAGTGATGCTAGTCTGAGTGATGCTAGTCTGAGTGATGCTAGTCTGAGTGATGCTAGTCTGAGTGATGCTAGTCTGAGTGATGCTAGTCTGAGTGATGCTAGTCTGAGTGATGCTAGTCTTAGTGATGCTAGTCTGAGTGATGCTAGTCTGAGTGATGCTAGTCTGAGTGATGCTAGTCTGAGTGATGCTAGTCTGAGTGATGCTAGTCTGAGTGATGCTAGTCTGAGTGATGCTAGTCTGAGTGATGCTAGTCTGAGTGATGCTAGTCTGAGTGATGCTAGTCTGAGTGATGCTAGTCTGAGTGATGCTAGTCTGAGTGATGCTAGTCTGAGTGATGCTAGTCTGAGTGATGCTAGTCTGAGTGATGCTAGTCTGAGTGATGCTAGTCTGAGTGATGCTAGTCTGAGTGATGCTAGTCTGAGTGATGCTAGTCTGAGTGATGCTAGTCTGAGTGATGCTAGTCTGAGTGATGCTAGTCTGAGTGATGCTAGTCTGAGTGATGCTAGTCTGAGTGATGCTAGTCTGAGTGATGCTAGTCTGAGTGATGCTAGTCTGAGTGATGCTAGTCTGAGTGATGCTAGTCTGAGTGATGCTAGTCTGAGTGATGCTAGTCTGAGTGATGCTAGTCTGAGTGATGCTAGTCTGAGTGATGCTAGTCTGAGTGATGCTAGTCTGAGTGATGCTAGTCTGAATGATGCTAGTCTGAGTGATGCTAGTCTGAGTGATGCTAGTCTGAGTGATGCTAGTCTGAGTGATGCTAGTCTGAGTGATGCTAGTCTGAGTGATGCTAGTCTGAGTGATGCTAGTCTGAGTGATGCTAGTCTGAGTGATGCTAGTCTGAGTGATGCTAGTCTGAGTGATGCTAGTCTGAGTGATGCTAGTCTGAGTGATGCTAGTCTGAGTGATGCTAGTCTGAGTGATGCTAGTCTGAGTGATGCTAGTCTGAGTGATGCTAGTCTGAGTGATGCTAGTCTGAGTGATGCTAGTCTGAGTGATGCTAGTCTGAGTGATGCTAGTCTGAGTGATGCTAATCTGAGTGATGCTAGTCTGAGTGATGCTAGTCTGAGTGATGCTAGTCTGAGTGATGCTAGTCTGAGTGATGCTAGTCTGAGTGATGCTAGTCTGAGTGATGCTAGTCTGAGTGATGCTAGTCTGAGTGATGCTAGTCTGAGTGATGCTAGTCTGAGTGATGCTAGTCTGAGTGATGCTAGTCTGAGTAATGCTAGTCTGAGTGATGCTAGTCTGAGTGATGCTAGTCTGAGTGATGCTATTATGAGTGATGCTAGTCTGAGTGATGCTAATCTGAGTGATGCTAGTCTGAGTGATGCTAGTCTGAGTGATGCTAGTCTGAGTGATGCTAGTCTGAGTGATGCTAGTCTGAGTGATGCTAATATGAGTGAGGCTAGTCTGAGTGATGCTAATATGAGTGATGCTAGTCTGAGTGATGCTAATCTGAGTGATGCTAGTCTGAGTGATGCTAGTCTGAGTGATGCTAGTCTGAGTGATGCTAGTCTGAGTGATGCTAGTCTGAGTGATGCTAGTCTGAGTGATGCTAGTCTGAGTGAGGCTAGTCTGAGAGATGCTAGTCTGAGTGATGCTAGTCTGAGTGATGCTAGTCTGAGTGATGCTAGTCTGAGTGATGCTAGTCTGAGTGATGCTAGTCTGAGTGATGCTAGTCTGAGTGATGCTAGTCTGAGTGATGCTAGTCTGAGTGATGCTAGTATGAGTGATGCTAGTCTGAGTGATGCTAGTCTGAGTGATGCTAGTCTGAGTGATGCTAGTCTGAGTGATGCTAGTCTGAGTGATGCTAGTCTGAGTGTTAATCTGATGGATGCTATCTGCTGAGACGCGAACGTATGAGCTAGAGTCTGAGTGATGCTAACTATAGAGTTAGTCTGAGCATAACTGGAGGATGCCAGTCTGAGTATTACCTGAGTATAGTCTGGAGTGAGGCGAATTGAGTGATGCCAGTTCGAATGATGCCAGTGAGGATGCCAGTCTGATGCATGCTATCTGATGTGCTAGGTCTGAGTATGCTAGACTGAGAGATGTTGGGCCTGAAAGATAATGTCTGAGTGATGCTAGTCAGGAGTGATGCTAGTCTGAGTGATGCTGGTCTTATGATGCTAACTGAGTGAAAGTAGTCTGGAGTGATGTTAGTCTGAGTATAATAACGATGAGTGAGGAAGCGTTAGTCTGAGGATGCGAAGTCTGGAGTGATGGCTAGTCCCTGAGTGATGCTTAGTCTGAGGATGCTAGTCTGAGTATACAGTCTGAGTGATGGCTATCTGAGTGATGCTTAGCCTGAGTGATGCCTAGTCTGAGTGATTCCTAGTCCAGGAGGCTAGGTCTGAGTGATGCCAAGTTCGAGTGATGCTTATTCCTGAGTGGCGTGCTAGTCTGAGGAATGAACGAGTGATGCGACCTGGAGTGATACTAGTCTTATGAGCTACCTATGATGCTAGTCTGAGTGATGGCTTAGTCTTATATGCTAGTCTGAGTGATGCGGTCTGAGTGATGCTAGTCTGAGTGATGCTAGTCTGAGGTGGATACTAGTCTCGGAGTGAGGCTAGTCTGAGCGGATGCTAGTCTGGAGGATGCTAGTCTTCGATATAAGTCTGAATGGATGCTATTCGAGCGGATACTAGGTCCCTGAGTGATGCAAGTAGTCCTGAGTGATGCTGGTATGGAGTGGATGGCTAGTCTGAGTGGATGGCTTAGTCTGAGTGATGCTAGTCTGAGTTGATGCTATCTGAGTGATGCTAGTCTCCGAGGATGCTAGTCGGAGTGGATGCTGGTCTGAGGATGTCTGAGCAATGTTAGTCCGGAGGATACTAGTCTGGAGTGAGGCTAGCCCGAGGATGCTATCTGGAGGATGCTAGTCTGATTGACTAGTCTGGAGTGATGCTAGTCTGAGGATGTGGTCCCAGCGATGGCCGAATTGATATAGTCTGATGATACTAGCTCCGAGGAGGTTGTCTGTGGGGAGGTGTGCGGCAGGAGTGGAGTGATGCTAGTCTGAGGATGCGAGGCCTGAGGAGGTAGTCTGGAGTGATGCCAGGTCTGAGTGGAGTAATGGTTCTGGAAGTGATGGCTTAGTCTGAGTGATGCTAATCTGAGATGCTGGCCCGAGTGATGCCAGCCCGAGCGATGCCAAGCTCGATGGATGGCTAGTCTGAGGATGCTGGTCTTGATGATGCCTAGTCTGAGCTATGCTGGGGCCTGAGTATGCTGTCTGAGGCGCTAGTCTGGAGCGGATGGCTAGGTCTGAAGTGATAGTAGTCTGAGGATGCTGCTAGTCTGAGTTATGCGCTGAAGCCCGAGGATGCTAGTCTGAGCGGAGGCCTTAGTCTGAGTGAGGCTTGGCCCGAGTGGAGGCTAGTTCCGATAGAATCTGAGTGAGGCTTGTGGGTCTGAGCAGGCTGGGCCCGAGTGAATGCTAGCCCGAGTGATGCTAAGTCTGAGGATGCTAGTCTGAAGTGAGGCTAGTCTGGAGTGATGCTGGTCTGAGTGATGCTAGTCTGAGGATGCCAGTCTGAGGATGCTAGTCTGGAGTGACCAAGTAGTCTTGAGCATAATAGTCTGAGGAGGCTATCTGAGTGATAAGAATTGAGTGGATGTTAGTCTGAGTGATGCGTCTGAGCTGATGGTCTGGAGTGGATGGCCCTAATTGAGTGGATGCCGGGTCTGGCGATGCTAGTCTGGAGTGATGCCAGTCTGAGTAGATGCTGGTTTGAGTGATGTTATTCGATATGCTAGTCTGAGTGATGCTAGCTCCGAGTGATGGCTAGCCTGAGTAATGCTTAGTCTGGAGTGAGGCTTAGCCCGAGTGAGGTTAGTTCGAGGAGGCCAGTCAGAGTGATGCTAGTCTGGAGGATAGTCTGAGTGGAGGAAGTAGTCTGAGGAGGGCGGAGCTGAGGATGCTAGTCTGAGTGGTGCTAGACTGAGTGATGCTAGTCTGAGCAGGCTAGTCTGGAGTGATGCTAGTCTGGAGTGGAGGCTAGGTCTGAGGATGCCTAGTCTGAGTGATGCTAGTCTGGAGGATAGTCTCGAGTGGATGCTAGTCTGGAGTGGATGCTAGTTCTGAGTGATGCTAGTCTGAGTGGTGGATAAGTTATCTGAGTGACGCTAGGTCTGAGTGAGGTTAGTCCTGGAGTGATGTTAGTCTGAGTGATGCTAGTCTGAGTGATGCCTAGTCTGGAGTGATGCTAGTCTGAGTGATGCTAGTCTGAGTGATAACTTCAGTCTGAG
>NW_027200744.1:0-17407 GCF_038502225.1 Cherax quadricarinatus
CTCCATGCCTGATGGTTCCCAAACCTGATGGATCTATGCGTATGTGCACTGACTATCGAAGAGTAAATGAAGTAACGAAAGCTGACTGTTACCCTTTGCCACGTATGGATGATGTGATTGATGCTGTGGGAGGGGCAAAGTTTGTGAGCAAACTGGATTTACTTAAAGGTTATTATCAGATACCCCTCACCCAGCGAGCCAAGGAAATTTCAGCCTTCGTCACTCCAGATGGGTTATTTCAATATAATGTTCTTCCTTTTGGGTTAAAAAATGCTCCTGCCACCTTCCAGCGTCGTATAAATACTGTCATAAGGGGATTGGATGGTGTACGGGCCTATCTAGATGATATTGTGGTATTCAGTAACCAGTTGGAAACTCACTTGGTAAGATTGCAAAAGTTGTTTGAACGTCTAGCCCAAGCCAAACTAACCATCAATCTGAGCAAAAGTGAGTTTGGCCAAACCAGTGTACAATTCTTAGGATATGTAGTTGGTCAGGGGAAAGTTGCCCCAATTAACGCTAAGGTGGAGGCCATTATAAATTTTCCTAGACCACAGAATCGGAAGGCAGTGATGAGGTTCCTGGGCATGGTGGGTTATTACAGACGGTTCTGCCCCAACCTCTCCCAGGTAACGTCACCACTGACAACTTTGACCAGTCCCAAAGTTCAATTCAGCTGGGACAGCAAGTGTGACAGGGATTTTGAAAATGTGAAAATGTTATTAGGGAATGCTCCTATCTTGAAAAGTCCTGAGTTTGAATGCCCCTTCTCTCTACAAGTGGATGCTAGTGATGTAAGGGTAGGTGCAGTGTTGTTGCAGGGTGATGAGAGAGAGAGCCTTCAGCCAGTTTGTTACCATTCAGCCAAATTAAAAAAGCATCAACGTGGTTATGCAACTGTAGAGAAAGAGGCTTTGGCTTTGGTGTTGGCAGTGCAGAAATTTGAAGTTTATATCAGTGCATCCCCACATCCTGTAATAGTGTATAGTGACCATAACCCTCTGAGGTTTTTGCAAAGAATGAGAAACCACAATCAAAGACTCTTAAGATGGGCTTTGTTCCTACAGCCTTTTAATTTGAAAGTTAAATATATAAAAGGCTCAGAGAATGTGGTTGCTGATGCTCTCTCTAGATGTTTCATGTAGATGCATGGTGCATACTTTGTACATAGTGTTTGTCATGTGCTGACCTTGTTGTTCTTGCAGTGGTGAACTCTCGGCGAGCCTGAGTACTCTCTACCAGCCATCTGACTGTGAAGGGGTCGAGTCAGAGCCAAAAGTGTGACGAGGGTCAGGGTGTACGTAAATGTGAGTTGAGGCAGTGGTTGACAACCTTCTGTAACATGAGACGTTCAGGAAGGTATGTGATGTTGTGTCTTGGTGTGCTCTATATACAAAACGGCCCGACGATTTGCCTTTGTGGTCCCCTGGATCCCTCCATGTTCTATGTCAGCCTCCTCTTCATAAGTTTGGAGGATCTGTGTGGAGTGGGACCTTGGAAGATGGGCTTGAGTGCCTGACCATGTTAAGGATCGTGAGTGTTGACTGGAAGTCTCACTGTTTGGTTCGGCCACCAAGTGAGAGACACCTTGACATGTTTTGTGAAGTTTCCTGCCTGGTGTACACCTGACTGCTCTGGGTTTGGCTCTACTCTCGTCTCCTGATCAGGAAGATGCCACCCTGGAGTACCAGTTGCTTGCTGGATTACCGTAGCAGAGGCACAGGCCTGTTGGTGCGGGCTTTCACAGTGGGCATTGTGTGCAATTTTTGCATTGTAATGTGTATTGTTTAAAAGTCACTAAAATTGTAAATAGTTACACCCTTGAGTATATGGGTATGGTTCAAATGCTTTTCTATAAAAAATTCTGCAATCTGTTGTAAATAACAGTAAAGTGAAGAGTAGTTATGGTGCTGGGAAATAGGTAGCATTTCTAGTAGTCTTGTTTACTGCCTTCAGACTTAAGTAATATACTTTTTACTAGCCGTATCCTGAGGGACACGGCTAGCTTTTGTGAGACTTCGTCTGGAGGTGGGGGTGTTATGGGGCTATAGGACCCAACATGTATTTATAAGTAACAGTTACTCTGGAATACCTAATTATATTGAATTGATGGGGACTCAGTTCTAAATGTCATAAGGGCTGATCAACCTTATGACTGAGAGGCAGCTGGGTCAAGCCTATTTTTCTCAATATAATAGATTATACTATAGACACATAAACACACAATTTAAATAAGTAGTTTATAAAGTTGTATTTCTTTTTGTAAAAGTAAAATTAAGGTGTGGTAGAATTGTGGTAACTGGAGAATTGAGCTTGGCAACAGTCTTTTGTTTTGGTGGAAGGAGCTTAGCTAGGCTTCTCCCTCTCTCCCTCTCTCTGACTCTCGCTCTCTGTGGCTGACCTTCAACCTGTCAGGATCTCTGGGTCCTTCTTCTATCTTTTGGGGCAGTATGTGTGCTCCAGGGGAGAGTTTTTATAATTTAAGTTGTGGCCACCATACCCAGGGTGACTAAAGTGTGTCAAAACACTGGTTAGCCCAGAGTTAGTCAAGAGAGAGAAGGACAAAAGTTAATAAGATACACCATGTGGGAGAACAGCTATGGAGTGTGTAGATCTTTGTTTTTAAAGTGTGAGGCTGTAAATGTATATTCTGTACATATCTATTGAGAATACAGTTATATTTTTATAGTAGTAGTTTACATAACCTGTGAAGAGGGCTGGTGAAAGGATATCAGACACACTCAGGATGATCAGCCATAATGTAAGTATTACCCCTAGGCAGATAAGGCCATTAAGTAAAAAGCTACCCCACACTAGAACATGTAGTGAGAACCTTACTATCAAAGTAATAAGGGACAACCAATTCATACACACATTTTTCAGCTGCTTTGTGGTCCGAACTGGCAGCCTCACCATGCCTTATCACACTATGTATGCCACTACGATTCTTAAATCTCTCCAACCAACCTTTGCTGGCCTTAAATTCACTCACATCATCACTAGTTGCAGACATTTTTCTAATTAAATCCTCATGCAACTTCCTAGCCTTTTCACATATGATCGCTTGAGAGACGCTATCTCCTGCTAACTGTTTTTCGTTTATGCACACCAATAACAGTCTCTCAACATCTTCTATCACTTGCGATCTCTGTTTCGAAAACAAAGTTGCACCTTTGGCAAGAACAGCTTCCTTGATTGCCGTTTTCTTGGCCACAATAGTAGCGATGGTTGATTGGGGTTTACTAAACAACCTGGCCAGCTTGGAGACACGCACTCCACTTTCATACTTAGCAATGATCTCTTTCTTCATATCCGTAGTAATTCTCACCCTTATTCCTGCAGGGTTGGCACTAGAAGCTTTCTTGGGGCCCATGGTCACTTATTTTGCAGGTGAAATCACTAAAAATGCTGTGATAATACAAAATGTTCCGATTGTATGCTTGGATGTGACCGTGGAGGCTGGCTTGTAAACACTGCCACCCACGGAACAAGTGAGGCTGGCTCAGGCCGCACATGGACGCGTCTCGGACGAATCGCGTTAAGCGAGTTTTTTAGCGCTAGGCAAGGCAAAATTTTTGCATTAAAATGTATCGCTAGGCGGATTTAACGTTATGCGATGCCATCGTTAGGCGAGGGTCCACTGTACTCAATATTTAACATTACCAATAAATCTACCAATTACCTAAACCTTAAAACTTCAAGACTAGGCAACCAAGTTCATATATCGACAGATTACCACATAGAAGTATACATACCTACCAAAAGCAGTATTGCCCTTCACCAAACTGTAGCATTCTCATACTGTACACTACTGTAAACTACTCTTGAATGATGTTTCATAAAAATCATTTTTGAATATATGAATATATCCTTTCATTTGTATAAATTAGATTCACTTATAATTAATAGAACTACTGTACAACTCTGAAAAATTTCCTTAGTGTTAAGTAGTCAGTAAGCCATTAAATTAAGTCAGCCCATAATGCCTAGGCATAATAGAGGCTCTTTGTACTGCAACCCATTATTGTAAAAATATAATCTCAATGTACTACTTGCAAAGAAATAAATGAATTTGAGTCTGAATTTGAAAAGCTTCTTTTCATTAAAATTAACAATTCTTTTGAACCATCTGTACTAAATCAATGCCAACTCAAATAATAACATTACTATTTCCTTCTTTACCTTTTTTAGTGCTTGATACAGAAGGGGTTTCTAGCTCATTGCTCCTGACATTTTCTTTGCCTTTTATGACACATACTGATTACAGAGGAAAATTTTTTTTCTCCACTTTCCCATAAAATTGAAAGGAAACACTACAAGAATAAAAACTATTAAGAAATTGGAAGGAAATATGTATAAGGATATATAAGCCTACATATACATGCATAGCCCCAGGTGCAATATGTACTGGGTGGTAATAGCAGTGGTAGGAAGAAGCATCTGTCATCTTTTATATTTATGAGACAGAAAAAAGACACAAGCAATCCTACCAGTGTACAACAATTATATAACATGTTTTCATTTCACACTCATTTGAGTGGTTGCAGTACATAAACGTACTACAGGTTGGCAATCACTAATCCGGGAATCAGTTATCCGGTTTCATCAGTAATCCAGCACTAATTTCAGCTAGCATAATTTCAAATTTCATCATTATACTGACTCAAATTTCATCAATATACTGATTCAGAAATTGTGCAGATAGTTGTAAATCCACAGCAGCAAGCCAGTGGAGGAGAAAGCAGTGATGAAAGTGAGGAAGATGTAGTAGAAAGTCTCTCTATTGATAGGTTAATTAAGCGTATTCTAACCTAACCACTCTGTAACCCGGCAAACTCACTAATCCGGCACACTACAGGTCCCAGCGATGACGGTTTAGTGATGGCCAACCTGTACTACCTTTTTTTTTTTTAACAAACCAGCCATATCCCACCAAGGCAGGGTGACCCAAAAAGTAAAACAAAAGTCTCTTTTTAAAACTAGTAGTATAAATAGGAGAAGGGGTTACTATCCCCATGTTCCTGGCATTTTAGTTGCCTCTTATAACATGCATGACTTACAAAGAAAGAATTCTGTTCCACTTCCCCATGAAGAATAAATGTTCATAATAAAGAAAATATTAGTTGTAAAAAAAAAATCACTAAATTTTAAAAACAAAAAATTTTCCAAAAATGCATCATTTTTCCCCATTTTGGCTGCTATGAAATCATTAATGAACGCAATGCAGATAAAACACAGAAAACACTTGGTGTCACATAATAATCGGAAAGTTAAAACATTGTCACTAGCGAAACAGAAAAACAGTTGTTAAACAATAAAATAAAAAAGTATCAAACATCAAAGAAACTCAATTATTACACACTGAAAAAAAAAATACCGGAATACAGCCAAATACATTATAAATCGTTAAGAGAAAAACCAATTTGTTTTTATTAACACAATTATGAGTAGCACATTGCTCAAAACAGCAAAGGAAAAAAAAAAAAACTTACTATGAATATAGCTGACAACAGGTTGTGAAAGTCCATGTCTAGAGAGAGTCATTAACACTTCAGCAGCACTCTTCCTCCAAAGAGCATTATGTTGGGCACACCATGATGTGATAGCTGAGAATAATAATGTCAGATCATCCTTCCGTGCCAGCTCTTCTGCTGGGGCAGTGTGCGAACAAAGTCTTACCAGTAACTAAAATAAAGGACACAGAAACAAAGGTGATAATTAGTGCTGTTATTTGAAATATCAGAATATGCACCACATGTAGAGAATGAGTGCCTAGCTAAAAGTGGAATCATATACTATGTACAGAACGTGTGTGCTTTCGTATGTTTGAGGCCTTGAAATACATATCTTTGATCTTTTGAAAAAAAAAAAAATAATCCCTCTTATCTTGATTCTCACTCACATGGGGCAGGGAGGTATAGAATATATTCAATTCTCACTCACATGGGGCAGGGAGGTATAGAATATATTCATTTTCAGTATTTGTCATTAAAGTATAATGGACGGAAGGCACCTGACATAATTTAATGTTCAAAATAATACTTTACACTGGTACATTCGTTGATAAGACAAAAAAATTATATGGGCCTGGGAACATGAAGTAGGGCATCTCAGGATTCCTTAAGGCTACTGGCTGCATTCTAAGTGCCTCCTGGGCTTTTATAGTGGATAGTTTTGTTCCCATGGTCTTGAGGGCAGAGTCTGTCGTACATTTTTGGCAAATGACAAATTAATATGGGCACAACTAAGTCACTAACACAAGAGAGAATTGCACAGATAATTGGAATACCTAAGGCAGGCCATCAAACAAAGGAAATAGCAGAGGTCATCGATGCGTTTGAGCACCCAGTGAAGACCTGGCTGTATCAGTTCCTTCAGGACTATGTTGAGGACATGCTCACACCAAAAGCAGGTCTAGAGAATCCTATAAAAACATCCCAATTAACATTAACTGTGCTATCCAGTATTCCTTCCCATTTACTTTCCACTGTTATCCAATTTATATTTTTGCATTTTTATTTAATCTCTGTGTAATCATTCCTCTTTTCATTTTAGAATAAATCTTTGCATACAGTGGACCCCCAGTTTACGATCAGCTCCCAATGCGACCAATTATGTAAGTGTATTTATGTAAGTGCGTTTGTACATGTATGTTTGGGGGTCTGAAATGGACTAATCTAATTCACAATATTCCTTATGGGAACAAATTCATTCAGTACTGGCACCTGAACATACTTCTGGATTGAAATAATATCGTAAACCGGGAGTCCACTGTAGTCCCACTTCCAGGAACGGATTATGGACGATAATTGAGAGACCACTGTATACGTTTGGACCATTTAAGGGTTATTAATAGTGTCTTTTCCATTAGTAATACATACTTACATCCTTCATTAGCCATGTGAATGCAAACATCGATCCTGATATTAGCCTCTTATTAAATGGCATAAACAATCCTAATAATAACTGCCTTTATTACACTGCTAGTCAGGCTAAGACACTACTCAGTGCCAACAATAACCTAACAGTATTCAATTATAATGTTAGATCACTGAGTAAATACTATGATGACCTCCTAATACTACTCAATTCCCTAACTGTCAGTATGTCTATCATTACTCTCACTGAAACCAGGCTCAAACATGACACTGCAAACATCTTTGCTATACCTGGTTACACAGCCATACACAACTGTATTGTGGCACAGCTCTCTACTACTCTGATGAACTTGAATGTATTAAATCTACTTGCACCAGGGATGAATATGATGAATATACATTTGCTAAATTTATATCCAAAAACCTACAAACAGTTGGAGAAATCTACAGAGTACCTCACTCAAATATTTACTAATTTAGTGAAAACCTCAGAAATATGATAACTGACACAGAAATGAATAAACACCACCTGATACTTACAGGTGACTTCAACATAAACCTCATCCATGACAATTACCCACAAGTAACTAAATTCACAAACACTATGAGCAACTGCTTACTTTTAACCCTTTGACTGTTTTCGACGTATAAATACGTCTTACGAGCCAATGTTTCTGACGTATATATACTCAATAATTCTAGCGGCTTCAAATCAAGTGGGAGAAAGCTGGTAGGCCCACATGTGAGAGAATGGGTCTGTGTGGTCAGTGTGCACCACATAAAAAAAATCCTGCAGCACACAGTGCGTAATGAGAAAAAAAAAACTGATCGTTTTTTTGGAATAAAACGCCGACTTTGAGGTGTATTTTCGTATAGTATTTATCGTTGTATTCGCGTTTTCATGGTCTTAGGTGATAAAATGGAAAACATATTACAGAAATAGAGATGATTTTCATTACTTTTACGATGAAAACGACCTTGAAACTGAGCTCAAAGTAGCGGAAATGTTCGATTTTTACCAATGTTCAAGAGTAAATAAATCACACCACACGTCCAATACACGTCAACTGGGGAGTCTAATATTCTTTCACTAGTGCACTGATATTATTTATACCATTTTTACAATAATGCAGTCGTCTGCATAACAGTAAATTTTGTATTTTTTTGTATGAATAAAAAATCAAAATAGAAAGCAATAATAATATAAGAGGGGCCTAGAGATGTGACTAATGAACAGAGCATATGTTATTTTAGTGCCACGAATGTCTACCTTGTTTATTCTGGACCCTATTTTGAAATTGGCATCTTTTTTATTTTGCGTGAAATTGGCCAAATTGCCAATTTCTGACCACCATATTGGGTAGTCCAAATTAGTAAATGGGAGGTTTCTTGTACTCAGCTGATAGATAAAATGGAGTTCTAAAGAAATAGCTATGAGTTTGGTCAACTGGAACAATGGAATTGGCTGAAAATAGGGCTCAAAGTCGGCGAAATCGCCGATACGCATATGTCGCCGAGACCGCTAACTTCGCGGGAGCATAATTCCACGAGTTTTCGACCAAATTTCGAACTTTTGGTGTCATTACCATCGGGAAAAGATTCTCTATCATTTCATAAGAAAAATAATTTTTTTTTTTTTCAAAAATTGAGCGACATAGAATGACAGTTTCAGAGAGGGGCCTGAAACAGTCAAAGGGTTAATCCAGAATGCTGTAGTTATTCTCTATCGTATTTTTTGTTAATATTTTTGGGTGTCTGGAACGGATTAATTGTTATTATTTCTTGTGGGAAATAATATAACTTCTTTTTGTCCATTTCGTCGGCCAACTGGAAGATTAACCCTTTCAGGGTTTCGGACGTACTAGTACGTCTTACTAGTGAGAGAAACCCAGGGTTTTTGACGTACTAGTACGCCTAAATTCTAGCGCCCTCAAATCTAGTGAGAGAAAGCTGGTAGGCCTACATATGAAAGAATGGGTCTATGTGGTCAGTGTGCACAGTATAAAAAAAATCCTGCAGCACACAGTGCGTAATGAGAAAAAAAAAACTTTGACCGTGTTTTTGGATTAAAACAGCGACTTTGCACTGTATTTTCGTATGGTATTTATTGTTGTATTCTAGTTTTCCTGGTCTCATTTTATAGAATGGAAGACATATTACAGAAATTGAGATGATTTTGATTGGTTTCACAATAAAAAAAGTACCTTGAAATTGAGCTCAAAGTAGCAGAAATGTTCGATTTTTGCCAAAGTTCCAAAGTAAACCAATCATGCCATGTGTCCAATACACGTCAACTGGTGAGTTTAATATTCTTTCACAAGTGCGCTGATATTATTTATACCATTTCTACACTAATGCAGTAGTCTGCATAACAGTAAATCTTAAATTTTTTGTGAGAATAAAAATTCAAAGTGGAAAGCAAAAGAAATGCAGGAGGGGCCTGGGGATGTGACTAATGAACAGAGGAAATGTTATTTTAGTGCCAGGAATGTCTGTCTTGTTTATTCTGGACCCTGTTTGGAAATTGGCATCTTCTGAAATTTGTGTGAAATTGGCAAAATTGCTAAATTCTGACCACTGTATTGGATAGTTGAAATCGGTAAATGGGTGGTTTCTTGTACTCATTCGATAGAAAAAATGGAGTTCTAGCGAAATAGTTATGATTTTTGTCGACTAGTACACTGGAATTGGCCGAAAATAGGGCTCAAAGTGGGCAAAATCGCCGATGCGTAAACATCATCGAGACCACTAACTTCGCGAGAGCATAATTGCGTAAGTTTTCAATCAAATTTCATACTTTTGATGTCATTATGATCGGGAAAAGATTATCTTTTCATAAGAAAAATATAATTTTTTTTTTTTTTTTTTTTAAATTTGGCCGACCCTGAGAACAAGTCTCTGAGAGGGCCTGTTGACCCTGAAAGGGTTAAATACGACGTCTTGCAACTAAAACTTGAACATTACGGAGTCAGAGGGCACTCTTTCAGTTACTTAAAAATCTTATCTTTGCAGCAAACACCAGTAGGTATACACAAAAGGCACTACCTCCACCACGCTACCTGTTCTTGCTGCAGTCCACAGAATAGTGTCCTTAGCCCACTTCTCTTTCTCTTTCTATCTACATGGATGATGACCAACAGACTTACTCTCAATATAGACAAAACCTACTTCATGCTGTTTGGAAACAGAGCTTCAAATGCTCAGCTAAACATATTGATAAATGGTTCCCCCATTTCAAGACACACTGAGGGCAAATTTCTAGGTCTCTACCTTGACTGCTGTCTTAAATTTCAGACCCACATACAGCATATATCCAAGAAAGTCTCCAAAACAGTAGACATCCTTTCTAGGATACGGTACTAAGTACCCCAAATGGCATTTCTTGCTCTTTACCCTTATCTACCTTTACCTCATCTATGGTATTTGTGTATGGGGTTCAAACACAGCAAATCACCTTAAACATTTAATAACCCAACAAAAAGCTGCTGTGCGATTGATTACCAACTCCTGTGCCAGGCAACACATTCCACCACTATTTAAGAGCTTGAACTTGCTTAATATACAAAACATCCACACATAAAAATCTTTGAAAGAGTGCTAAGAAGCATGACTGCAAACCACTTGGATTCCCAAAAACTGCACAATCCAGGGTAACATGGGTTCAGAGCAGGTTGCTCCTGCCTCTTGCAACTACTGGATCACTATGATATGATCTTGGATGCACTTGAAGAAAAACAGAATGCAGCTGTAATATAGAGAGACTTTGCAAAAGTCTTTGACAAGTGCGATCATGACATAATAGCGCACAAAGTACGTGCTAAAGGAATAACATGCAAAGTGGGGAGATGGATCTTCAACTTTCTAACCAATCGAACACAAAGAGTAGTGGTCAGCAGAGTTAAATTGGAAGCTACCATAGTGAAAAGCTCTGTTCCACAAGGCACAGTACTCACCCTCATCCTGTTCCTCATCCTCATATCAAACATAAACAGAGATGTAATCCGCAACACCATGTCATCCTCTGCAGACGATACTAGGATCTGCATGAGATTGTCATCTATTGAGGACACGGTTAACCTCCAAGAAGATATAAACCAAGTTTTTCAATAGGCAACGGAAAACAATAGGATGTTCAATGAAGACAAATTCCAACTACTCTGTTATGGAAAACTGAAGGAGATAATAACTAGAACTGAGCATACTACAAACTCTGATCTTACAAAAGAGCAGAAAAATAATGTGAGGGACCTGGGAGGGGTAATGTCTAAGGATCTCACTTTCAAGGATCACAACAGTGCCATGATCACAACTGCAAATGATAAGATGGATAATGAGAACGTTCAAAACAAAGAGATGCTAAGCCAGTGATGATCCTTTTCAAATCACTTGCCTTCTCTAGGCTGGAATATTGCTGTATATTAACATCTCCATTCAAAGCAGGTGAAACTGCAGATCTAGAGTGTATAGAAAACCTTTACTGCACATATAAGTTCTATCAAACACCTCAACTACTGGGAACACATGGAAGCATTTGACTTGTACTCGTTGGAACACAGGCAAGAGAGAGAGATCATAATCTACACTTGGAAAACCCTAAAAGGAATAGTCCCGAATCTGCACTCAGATATCACTCCCTACGAAAGTAAAAGACTGGGCAGGCAGTGCAAAATACCCCCAATTAAAAGTAGGGGCTCCATTGGCACACTGAGAGAAAACACCATAAGTGTCCAGGGCCCAAGACTGTTCAACAGCCTCCCACCATACATAAGGGGAATTACCAACAGGCTTTTGGCTGCCCTGCCCTGCCCTGTCCTGCCCTGCCCTACCCTACTATGTCCTGCCCTACCAGCTCTACCTTGCTGCACATACCCCAGCTTGCCTTGCCTGTAATGCCTGCCTGCCCTGAACTACCCTGCCTGAAATGCCTGCTTGCCCTGGCCTGCCCTGCCTGGTCTTTCTTGCTGTACCTTCCTTGACTTGCCCCATCTGCTGTGATCTGCCTGCCCTGTTCTGTCCTGTCATGCCTGCCCTATTCTGTCCTGTCCTGCCTGCCCTGTTCTGTCCTGTCCTGTCCTGTCCTGCCTGCCCTGTCCTGTCCTGTCCTGTCCTGTCTGCCCTGTCCTGTCCTGCCTGCCCTGTCCTGTCCTGCCTGCCCTGTCCTGTCCTGCCTGTCCTGCCTACCCTGCCACTATGCCTGGGCATAAGCCTATAAAAGAAAAACTTACTCTACTATTGGGTGACGATGCTTCTGGAGATTTCAAGCTGCAGCCTATGCCTGTTTACCACTTTGAGAGTCCAGATCCCCTAATTTGAAACTGTCTACAGAGTCCAAAAATTAAAAAAAAAAAAAAATTTCTTCTTACAAAATAACAGATTTTTCCGAAGTAATGGCACCAAAAGTATACAAAATTTGATGGAAAACTTACAGATTATTTATTTATTTATTTATTTATTTATTTGAACATGATACAGTGAAGTACAAAATAATACAGTAAAGTGCAACATGCCAAAGCCCCTTGTATGCAGAGCATTATGGGCAGCTTAAAATTAACTTAAGATTAACTAAGCAATGATATATTCAGTGGTACAAAAATTATTGTAAAACAGATAACAATTTAGTACAAATGAGTATTACAAAGACAGGTCATATGGTCATTTACTGTGTTGCTGTGTAATCAGTAGAATGGAGTATTCTGTTAGGTAATGAAGTTAAATAGTAACAAAGTTTGATTGGGTCACAGGTTGACATTTATGAGATACAATAATGAGATACATATATGAGATACAATTTATGAGATACAATTATTCAGTATTTATTTAGTTGTGGGTGAGTAAGTGATTTTTGAGAAGAGACTTGAATTTATAAACAGTGTTTCTTTTATATTCACAGGTAATGAATTCCAGATTTTAGGGCCTTTTATGTGCATTGAGTTTTTGCATAGCGTGAGATGGACACGAGGAACATCAAAGAGTGATCTGTGCCTTGTGTTATGGTCATGTGTTCTGTTGAGGTTGGTAAGGAGATGTTTGAGGGGAGGGTTTATGTCAGAGTTAAGTGTTCTATGTATGTAGTAGGTGCAGTAATAAGTATGGATGTTTTGTATTGTGAGTAGGTTTAGAGTTTTGAATATTGGTGGAGTGTGCTGTCTGTAGTGGGAATTTGTTATCATTCTGACTGCAGCCTTTTGTTGGGTGATTAGTGGTCTGAGATGGTTTATTGTTGTTGAGCCCCATGCACAAATTCCATAGGTGAGATAGGGGTAAATAAGTGAGTGATATAGGGCCAGGAGGGCTGACTGTGGAACATAGTACTGTATCTTCGATAGTATGCCTACGGTCTTGGAAATTTTTTTGGAAATTTGTTGTATATGTGTTTGAAATTTGAGTCTATTATCAAGGTGGATTCCTAGGAATTTTCCCTCTGAGTTTTGTGATAGGTGATCCATTTGTCATTATGTTAAGAGAGATATTCGCAGCTCTGTTACCAAACTGAATTTAGTAGGTTTTGTCAATGTTTAGAGTAAGTTTGTTGGTCCTCATCCAGGTTGATGTTTTCTGTAATTCAATATTTACAGTATTGGCTAGCATGACTGGGCTCGGGTGAGAGTAGACATATGTAGTGTCATCTGCAAATAGTGTGGGTTTGAGTAGTTGCGATGCATTTGGTAGGTCATTTATGTATATGAGAAAGAGAAGAGGGCCTAGGACACTTCCCTGTGGGACACCAACTGTAATTGGCTGTGCGGAAGAGTTTGCCCCATTTGTGTACACATATTGGCTTCTGTTGCTGAGGTATGACTTTAGGTAGTTGAGGGAGTGCCCTCTTATACCATAGTGCGACAATTTTATGTGGAGCAAGTCGTGGTCAACTGTATCGAAAGCTTTACGTAAGTCAATGAAGATCCCCAGTGGGACTTCTTTTTTCTCTATTGCTGTATAAATATGTTCTAGCATGTGGATAATAGCATCATTAGTATTTTTATTAGGCCTGAACCCAAATTGACAGGGGTTGAGTATGTTGTGGGAGATGAGGTAAGAATAGATACGCTTATGGATTAATTTTTCAAAGATTTTAGAGAGAGGGTGTAAGTTGGATATTGGCCTATAGTTATTCAAGTCTGTGTGGTCTACTCCTTTATGGATCGGGGTGACCCTTGCTATTTTGAGAACTGTAGGAAAGGAAGAGGATTCAATGGATTTGTTAAAGAGTGTTGCAATGATTGGGGATAGCACTTGTGACACTTTTTTGTATAGAATGGGTGGTAAGGTATTTAAATCTCCTGTCTTGTTTTTTAGTTTGTTGATAATAAGGGAGACTTCAGTTGGGTTAGTCGGAGCTAGGAACAGTGTTCAGGTAGTTGCCAGTGAGGTAGTCATTGGGTGGGGTATCTGAGCTTGGGATTTTATTGACAAGGTTTTTTCCTATAGTGGAGAAGAAATCATTGAGTCTATTTGCTGTTTTAGTAGGTGGGAATTGGGGTTCAAATTCGCCACAAAGTCACTATTTTAAATCAAATACACAGATTTTCCCATCGTACACTGCAAGAGGCAGGATTTTTTTTTTTTTTTTTGTATATTTCACACTCACTGCATAAATGCATTCTCTCACATCAAGGCCCAAATTTACCGCTCACAGCTCATCTGAGTGAGTTGAGCTCATCATGGAGTTCTACAGTACAGACACTGACATCAAAACCATACAACTACAGCACTGACCATAAGAGAGTTAAACAAAAAGTGTCCATGGGCAGGTTGAGTGTTCTGGTGTCTTAGAATGAGTTACCATAAAAACACATATTTTGGGGTTTGAGTTATATTTTTGAGAAGAAATAAGTCTTCCAAGACAGATTTATATACAGTGGCCCCTCGATAATCGTCGGGCTCGACAGTCGTCCTTTTCGGAAATCGTCACGTTATTTTCGTCCAAACATTGGCTTGCAAATGGTTGGTCGACTCGCTAATCGTCGTTCATCCTGGACGCGTGCTCACGGCTCTGAGCCGCCTGGGCCTGCCTTCCCAGCCAGTGTGCCATTGTTTACCAGTGAGCGACAGTCCCCTCATTTGTTCATACGAAATATTTCATAATATTCCATTCATTTTAGTGCTTGCAAGTACTAAATAAGCTACCATGGCTCCAAAGAAAGCTCCTAGTGCCAAGCCTTTGGTAAAGAAGGTGAGAAATACAATTGAATTTAAGAAAAACATCATTGAACAACATGAAAGTGGCGTACGTGTTGCCGAACTGGCCAGGATATATAACAAACCCCATACAACCATATCTTCCATTGTGGAAAAGAAAAAGGAAATCAAGGAAGCTGTTGTTGCTTGGAGAAAATTATGGCCAGATTGTGTCCACAAGAGGGATTTTGAAGGGTTTGTGGCTGACCCTGATGAGCCTATGCCAGTTGTGAAATCTATTGTGGCATAAATTCTAGCTCTAGCGGCTTCAAATCAAGCAGGAGAAAGCTGGTAGGCCCACATGTGAGAGAATAGGTCTCCATGGTCAGTGTGCACCATATAAAAAAAATCGGGGAGCCAGTGGTGCATTGTGGGAATGCCATTTCAGTTGTCCTTTTTGAGCATGCTTAGTGGTAAGAAATATGTGACTACCCAGCAAATCGGGGGCTCTTCTCTTCCCAAGAGATGCTCTAACACAGATGGAAGTGTCAGTGAAGATCAATTTCATGGTTTTGAGGAGTTTGAGACTAAAAGCAATGATGGAGGAGGGAGGAGGAGGGAGGAGGAGAAGGGAGGAGGAGGAGGAGGGAGGAGGAGGAGGAGGGAGGAGGGAGGAGGAGGGAGGAGGAGGAGGAGGAGGAGGAAAGGAGGGAGGGAGGGGAGGGAGGGAGGGAGGGAGGGAGGGGAGGGAGGGAGGGAGGGAGGGGAGGGAGGGGAGGGAGGGGAGGGAGGGGAGGGAGGGGAGGGAGGGAGGGGAGGGAGGCAGGGAGGGGAGGGAGGCAGGGAGGGGAGGGAGGCAGGGAGGGGAGGGAGGCAGGGAGGGGAGGGAGGCAGGGAGGGGAGGGAGGCAGGGAGGGGAGGGAGGCAGGGAGGGGAGGGAGGCAGGGAGGGGAGGGAGGCAGGGAGGGGAGGGAGGCAGGGAGGGGAGGGAGGCAGGGAGGGGAGGGAGGCAGGGAGGGGAGGGAGGCAGGGAGGGGAGGGAGGCAGGGAGGGGAGGGAGGCAGGGAGGGGAGGGAGGCAGGGAGGGGAGGGAGGCAGGGAGGGGAGGGAGGCATGGAGGGGAGGGAGGCAGGGAGGGGAGGGAGGCAGGGAGGGGAGGGAGGCAGGGAGGGGAGGGAGGCAGGGAGGGGAGGGAGGCAGGGAGGGGAGGGAGGCAGGGAGGGGAGGGAGGCAGGGAGGGGAGGGAGGCAGGGAGGGGAGGGAGGCAGGGAGGGGAGGGAGGCAGGGAGGGGAGGGAGGCAGGGAGGGAGGGAGGAGGGAGGGAGGGAGGAGGGAGGGAGGGAGGAGGGAGGGAGGGAGGGAGGAGGAGGGAGGGAGGAGGAGGGAGGAGGAGGGAGGAGGAGGGAGAAGGAGGGAGGGAGGGAGGAGGAGGAAGAGGAGGAGGAGGGAGGGAGGGAGGGAGGGTGGGAGGGAGGAGGAGGAGGAGAAAGAGAAGGAGGAGGAAGAGGAGGAGGAGGAGGAGGAAGAGGAGGAGGAGAAGGAGGAGGAGGAGGAGGAGGAGGAGGAAGAGGAGGAGGAGGAGGAGGAGGAGGAGGAGGAGTAGGAAGAGGAGGAGGAGGAGGAGGAGCATAAACTAGGGTGGGGAGGGTGCAGCTGATAAGAAAAGATTAGATGACCATCGTCCTGGCTTCGTTTTTGCTGGTACACAAACATTTCTGTCTATTTGTCTGTCTGTCAAGCTCCCTGTCTATCCGTCTAGCTCTGTCTCAGAGAGAGCCAGAAGACTGCGTCATCATCACGTTTACTTACATCTTCAAGCAGAGTATACCACTTTGTCTGGATTTTTTGGGTTATCCTAGGTAATTTACACTATGTATACTTGTATTTATGTGTACCTGTGAGACAGAGATAGACAGACAGAGAGAAAGAGAGAGAGATTGAAAGAGATAGAATGAGGGAGAAAGATAATTAGATAGAATGGAGGGGAAGCAGCATCCGACCCCATTGTTTAGACAGGCAGTAGGGGGAGTGAGTAATGAGACAATATGTCATTTTGACAGCTGCCGACTCCTGACTCGAAACAATTTTAAGCCACACACTCGCACACAAGACAAGCTTGCTGAATGAAGATAATAGCAGTTATATGAAAGTATCTAGTGACTATATATGTGCATATATATTGCAGAAACCAGAAGGAAGAATGGAAGGCAGGAATGAAGGAAGGACGAGATGAAAGGAAGGAAAAAAGTAAAGAAAGACGAAGGAATGTAGGAAAGAAGGTAGGAAAGGAATGCAGGAAGGTAGGAAAGAAATGCAGGAAGGTAGGAAAGAAGGTAGGAAAGGAATGCAGGAAAGGAATGCAGGAAGGAATGATGACACATGACCATTTACCTAGGATAAATACATAACAC